>NW_027592324.1:0-7500 GCF_964213995.1 Mustelus asterias
TGAGGGGAGGGGAGTGGGGGGACAGTGAGGGCCAGTGGGCTGACGAATGGCAGATGGAGTTAATTTAGATAAATGCGAGGTGATGCATTCTGGTAGATTGAACCAGGGCAGGACTTACTCAGTTAATGGTGGGGTGTTGGGGAGAGTTACAGAACAAAGAGATCGAGGGGTACATGTTCATAGCTCTTTGAAAGTGGAGTCACAGGTGAACAGAGTGGTGAAGAAGGCATTCAGCATGCTTGGTTTCATCGGTCAGAACATTGAATACAGGAGTTGGGACGTCTTGTTGAAGTTGTACAATAGAACATAGAACATAGAACAGTACAGCACAGAACAGGCCCTTCGGCCCACGATGTTGTGCCGAGCTTTATCTGAAACCAAGATCAAGCTATCCCACTCCCTACCATCCTGGTGTGCTCCATGTGCCTATCCAATAACCGCTTAAATGTTTCTAAAGTGTCTGACTCCACTATCACTGCAGGCAGTCCATTCCACACCCCAACCACTCTCTGCGTAAAGAACCTACCTCTGATATCCGTCCTGTATCTCCCACCACGAACCCTTACAAGACATTGGTAAGGCCACACTTGGAATACTGTGTACAGTTCAGGTCACCCGATTATAGAAAGGATATTATTAAACTAGAAAGAGTGCAGAAAAGATTTACTAGGATGCTACCGGGACTTGACGGTTTGAGTTTTCAGGAGAGGCTGGATAGACTGGGACTTTTTTCTCTGGAGCGTAGGAGGCTGAGGGGTGATCTTATAGAGGTCTATAAAATAATGAGGGGCACAGATCAGCTAGATAGTCAATATCTTTTCCCAAAGGTAGGGGAGTCTAAAACTCGAGGGCATAGGTTTAAGGTGAGAGGGGAGAGATACAAAAGTGTCCAGAGGGGCAATTTTTTCACAGAGAGGGTGGTGAGTGTCTGGAACAAGCTGCCAGAGGTAGTAGTGGAGACGGGTAAAATTTTGTCTTTTAAAAAGCATTTAGACAGTTACATGGGTAAGATGGGTACAGAGGGAGATGGGCCAAATGCGGGCAATTGGGACTCGCTTAGTGGTTAAAAACTGGGCGGCATGGACAAGTTGGGCCGAAGGGCCTGATTCCATGCTGGAAACCTCGATGACTCTATGTACTGGTACAGCACGGATAGCCAATCAAATCCAGGATAGTGAGAGCATTGTTCAGTCAGGTGCAGAGCTCAGCGTAAAACGACAGCTTCCCAATCCTCTGCTTTATCACAATGCTGTTACAATGAGAGAGGGGCTTGTTATTCACTCCATTTACACACTCCCCCACACACTCACCCTTCTCTCGCTGCGGGCCTGCTTTAGAATGGTTTCAATAGAAACATACAAACACACTGAATACAGACACACAGGCGGGCACACAGACACACAGGCGGGCACATAGACACACAGGCGGGCACACAGGCGGGCACACAGACACACAGGTGGGCACACAGACACACAGGCGGGCACACAGACACACAGGCAGGCACACAGACACACAGGCGGGCACACAGGCGGGCACACAGACACACAGGCGGGCACACAGGCGGGCACACAGACACACAGGCGGACACGCAGACACACAGGCGGGCACACAGGCAGGCACACAGGCGGGCACACAGACACAGGCGGGCACACAGGCGGGCACACAGACACACAGGCGGGCACACAGGCGGGCACACAGACACACAGGCGGGCACACAGACACACAGGCGGGCACACAGACACACAGGCGGGCACGCAGACACACAGGCGGGCACACAGGCAGGCACACAGGCGGGCACACAGACACACAGGCAGGCACATAGATGCACAGGCAGACACAAATGCATAGACAGACACACAGATGGGTATACAAGGTGGCACACAGATACAGGCAGGCACACAATTGCACACAGACGGGCACACAATTGGGCACACAGAAACACAGACAGATACACAGACCACAAGACATAGGAGCAGAATTAGGCCACTCGGCCCATCGAGACTGCTCCGCCATTCAATCATGGCTGATATTTTTCTCATCCCCATTCTCCTGCCTTTTCCCCATAACCCCTGATCCCTTTATTAATCAAGAACCTATCTATCTCTGTCTTAAAGACACTCAATGACCTGGCCTCCACAACCTTCTGCGGCAAAGAGTTCCACAGATTCACCCCCCTCTGGCTGAAGAAATTCCTCCTCATCTCTGTTTTGAAGGATCGTCCTTTTAGCCTGAGGTTGTGAACGACATAGACAGACACATCCTGGGTGAGATTTTAACTCAATCAAAACCCATTCAGTTAGAGAGTTAAAAGCGGGCCCATCAGCAGATAGCGAGGTTAGGATGGGGTAGGGAGGAGAGAGAGAGCCGGGACCAGCCCAGTAGGTCGGATAGACAGTGAGTGAATCTACATGCTCATTAATCCACATGTGGAATGGCCGCTTGGATCACTGTCTCAGGCCTCAGTACATCACCGCGCTCGCAGAGAGGAGATCCCAGCAGGGGGGCCCGCCCCAGGATTAGCCACCAGTCAGGATAGGATAGAAAGACCTGCGTTTCCCTAGCAACGGTCGCCATCCCACAACTTCAGAGAGACAATGACTTTTGAAGGTGTAGTTACTGTTGTACAGCAGGAAATGCAGCGGCCAATTTTACACAGCAAGATCCCATCAGCAGCAACGTGACAAAGGTCGGATAATTGAGGGATAGGGAGAAACTGTAGCGGAGATAGAAGATCAGCCATGTCCTTATTGACTCAAAGGGCCGAATGGCCTGCTCCTCCACTGATATCTTATGTTTTTACGGTTACTCGACTGAATGTTTCAGCCGGGAGCTGGTCAGTGGATTAATGGTTAGATGTTCACTGACCTCCTGAAGGAGTGACTGCTGCCTCAGAGCGCCAGGGATCCGGGTTCGATTCCCGGCTTGGGTCACTGTCTGTGCGGAGTCTGCACGTTCTCCCCGTATCTGCGTGGGTTTCCTCCGGGTGCTCCGGTTTCCTCCCACAGTCCAAAAGTTAGGTGCATTGGCCACGCTAAATTCTCCCTCAGTGTACCCAAACAGGCGCCGGAGTGTGGCGACTAGGGGATTTTCACAGTAACTTCATTGCAGTGTTAATGTAAGTCTACTTGTGACTAATAAATAAAGTTTAAACTTTCCCACACCACCTGTCTCATTCTTGGGAAGTTCTGAGGTGCCACAGCAGCCAATGAAGTACATTTGAAATCTGGATCAACATTTATGTTCCAATCAACTTCACTCAAACAGATCATAGAATCCCTACAGTGCAGAAGGAGGCCATTCGGCCCATCGAGTCTGCACCGAACACAATGCCGCCTAGGCCCTATCCCCATAACCCCATGCATTTACCCTAGCCAGTGCCCCTGAGACTAAGGGGAAATTAAGCATGGCCAGTCCACCTAACCTGCACATCTTTGGACTGTGGGAGGAAACCGGAGCACCCGGAGGAAACCCACGCAGACATGGGGAGAATGTGCAGACTCCGCACAGACAGTGACCCGAGGCCGGGAATCGAACTCAGGTCCCTGGCGCTGTGAGGCACTGTGCCACCATGCCACCTATCTGGTCAACTACCTCACTTATGTACTAGAGAGAATGGCCACAGGAGCATTCTTGTGGTAGTGAAGCCTGCAACACCAACATGCATTGATATAGCGCCTTTCATATGGTCAAGCTTCCCAAGGTGCTTCAGAGAACAGGATTTGGGCATGAGCCACGCAGGGCGACATTACGACAGACGACCCATAGCTTTTTTGATTTGATTTGATTTATTATTCTCACATGTATTGGAAAACAGTGAAAAGTATTGTTTCTTGTGCGCTATACAGACGAAGCATACCGTTCATAGAGAAGGAAAGGAGAGAGTGCAGAATGTAGTGTTATAGTCATAGCTAGGGTGTAGAGAAAGATCAACTTAATGCGAGGTAGGTCCATTCAAAAGTCTGACAGCAGCAGGGAAGAAGCTGTTCTTGAGTCGGTTGGTACGTGACCTCAGACTTTTGTATCTTTTTCCTGATGGAAGAAGGTGGAAGAGAGAATGTCCGGGGTGCGTGGGGTCCTTAATTATGCTGGCTGCTTTTCCGAGGCAGCGGGAAATGTAGACAGAGTCAATGGATGGGAGGTTGGTTTGAGTGATGGATTGGGCTACATTCACGACCTTTTGTAGTTCCTTGCGGTCTTGGGCAGAGCAGGAGCCATACCAAGCTGTGATACAACCAGAAAGTAGGCTTTCTATGGTGTGTCTGTAAAAGTTGGTGAGAGTCGTAGCTGACAAGCCAAATTTCCTTAGTCTTCTGAGAAAGTGGAGGCGTTGGTGGCTTTCTTAACTATAGTGTTGGCATGGGGGGAACCAGGACAGGTTGTTGGTGATCTGGACACCTAAAAACCTGAAGCTCTCGACCCTTTCTACTTCGTCCCCATTGATGTAGACAGGGTCATGTTCTCCTTTACGCTTCCTGAAGTCGATGACAATCTCCTTCGTTTTGTTGACATTGAGGGAGAGATTATTGTCATCGCACCAGTTCACCAGATTCTCTATCTCATTCCTGTACTCTGTCTCATCATTGTTTGAGATCCGATCCACTACGGTGGTGTCATCAGCAAACTTGAAAATCGAGTTGGAGGGGAATTTGGCCACACAGTCATAGGTGTATAAGGAGTATAGAGAGGGGCTGAGAACACAGCCTTGTGGGGCACTGGTGTTGAGGATGATCGTGGAGGAGGTGTTGTTGCCTATCCTTACTGATTGGTCAGGGTGGGGTAAGTTTTAAGGAGCGCCTTAAAAGGAGGAAAGTGAGACAAGGAAAGTCTTGCATTTATATAGCACCTTTTACAACTGTCGGAAGTTCCAAAGGCAACCAATGAAACAATTTCTAAGTGTTGTAGGCAGAGGGGGAGGGGGGGGGATCATTGGAAAGGGAGAAGGGGGAAATTAGTGCAAGTTTTCAAAGCATTCACTCTTATCCTCCTCACTCCCCGGAACGCAGTCCACAGTCTCCGCACAGCAGGACTTCACACAGATTGTAAGTTGCAAAAACGAATATTAAAAATAATGAAGGCCTTTGCAGCAACATGTCTGTGCTGAATAATTGGGGAGGACAGCTGATGAAGTGTTCGCTGGCGCCAACCAGAACCAATGGACCGGCTCAGCAGTCAACCGCAACGGTAATATATCGCTTCTGATTAATAATTCACGCTGGACATGTTCCACCAAACCCCGCTTGCTGCCCCCTTCAACTGCCCCTGCCCGCCCTCTCATTTCCTCTCCACACAGAGCGCCAAATTCCAGCCAAACATTAGCCTAAAAGCTCCCCGTTCAATCTCGCCCAACATCACCTGCCTCTGCTGGCAGTGCCCTCTGCCTACCAAGGCCCCGTCGCCTTATTGGCACGCTTTCCAAAGCGGCTACATCAACATGGTCGTCTGACCATCAATGGCCTCCTGTTTTGGTTCACGCCTGGCCTCTTTCTCCTGATGGAAAAGGCAGGGTGGTGTTTGGAGAAACTCTGAAGCTGCTCAGCCAATACAAACCAGGTAAGACCATAGGATCATAAGAGACCATGTTCTGATTGAATATCTCCGCTATTCAATGAGATCGTGACTGATCTGATGTGATAGTCCTCATCTCCACTTTCCTGCCTTATCCCCATGACCCACCATTCCCCGACTGATTAAAACTCTGTCTGTCTCATCCCCCACCCCCCACCCCTCCCTAACCTCAGGCAGGTGAGAAACAAAGTGAGAGAAAGAGAGAGAAAAGAGAGAGGGAAAGAGAGGAAAGATATAGAGAGAAAAGAGGAAGAGAAAGGGAGAGGAGAGAGAAAGGACAAAGAAAAGAGACAGGAAAGAAAGAGGGAAGAGAAATTGAAAAAGAGAAAGAGAGAAAAGGAAAAGAGAAGAGGGAGAGAGAACCATGCATTCGACGTTAAAAACTGCATGTTGTAAAGCTGTAACTAAAGTTCATTTATTATTAGTCACAAGTAGGTTTACATTAACACTGCAATGAAGTTACTGTGAAAATCCCACACTCCAGCGCCTGTTTGGGTACATTGAGGGAGAATTTAGCACGGCTTTCAGGAAACTGGAGCACCCGGAGGAAACCCACGCAGACACGGGGGGAACGTGTAAACTCCACACAGACTGACCTGAGGCTGGAATCAAACCCAGGTCCCTGGCGCTGTGAGGCAGCGGTGCTGACCCACTGTGCCACCCCCTCGTCACTGAAAACCACAGCCATAAATGCACTCTGCTATTTATTTACTTTCTAAATTGTTCTGATTGCTTATGAAGCTGTGGCGGTTGAGAAATGTGTGATAATGTGGAGCATGGCGTGTAGCAGAGACAGTAACTCTGTTTTATGTATTTACATCGACTACTGTTCGCTTTGGACAGCAGCAGAGGCAGATGTTAATTAAGTTTCACTTTCTTTTTTTCTCCCCCCCCCCCGCACTCGGTGGTAATTTCTTCAACTCTGATGGTAAAATAAGACTGCAAAATTCTCTCACTTGATCCGCAGTCAAGATTCCAGTTACAGAATTGATTACCTGTCCTGCCGTTTGGGTCACTCTGATACAGCTTCGAGTCACACTGTGCTTTCCTTAGCTTATACACACACAGAGAGAAATATCCCAGTGCTTTGGTACCCAGTGATTCAGTGTTTACTTAATTCCATTCATTAATAATTAGTAAAGCTTTAAACAGAAATGTCAGGGCCAAGGCTCGGAACTATTGGCATTTGTGTGTGTGTGTGTGTGGTTTCCAACAATTACCAACCAGCAGAAAGGACCCGCGTACAGTCAGACACTAAAACAGCAGATGTCTCCATATCATTAATCACATTCTTAATACATTCCAGATGAATAAACACTTCTAAAATTACAATGCCGAAATGCTCTGCCTAAAATATGCAATTTATGTATCCTTCAGGTACTAAGACTCACAAATGTAACGAAGGTCCAGCGTCTGCAGTTTCTCTGCAATATTTACAACATGTGGAAGAGTGGTGTCTAATTTTTGAAAAATGAGGCATTTATCAGATTTAGTCTCCATCAATTTTTTTTTTAAATAATGATTTTCCATAACCCGGCCATTTAGAATCAGTGGGCAGCCTTCTCAGAGTCATTCCAATTATTATTCATCATCTTGTACCGTCAACCCCGGCACGTTTTAAACTGAGGCTTTGACTGCGTCCTTTGCGAAAGACACAAAACGTATCAACTCCTGAGAGCTTCACGGACAGAGAACCGCAACTAAAACCCGAGACAAATTCTCCCCGCTTTTATATTTCAAGTCACCCCAATTTCTTCTGGTTTGAGTCCATTGTAAAACCCCCGCTAATTGCTGTCTTGACGCTGGTGCTGGGATAACTGTGGAGAATGATCTGTATTGTTCAACACCCCACAGTTCCAGCACCTTCACAAGTCCCTCTGCCTTGGCAGATCTGCCCAGGATTGTGGTGTCAGGGGGGTGCTTGGCTCCCCACCC
>NW_027592324.1:12500-57497 GCF_964213995.1 Mustelus asterias
AGTGCCGCACTGTCAGAGGGTCAGTGCTGAGGGAGTGCCGCACTGTCAGAGGGTCAGTGCTGAGGGAGTGCTGCACTGTCAGAGGGTCAGTGCTAGGTCCTAAGGTGTTATGATGGTGAGCTGAAAAGGAAACACTGGGCTCCGGGGGAGAGGGGTTAACAAAACCGTCAGGGTGGCCTTGACAAAATATTTGCCTTTCTGCAAAGCCAGAAAGCCAGACCCTCCGTTTGAACAGTGCTGTCAGGGTCTCTCTCCAAAAGTGGCCGGTATCTCGCAACTTGGAGCAAGCACTGGCTAACAGGACAGATCAGCCACTTTCAGCAGCATGGTGGCACAGTGGCTAGCACTGCTGCCTCACAGCGTCAGGGACCCAGGTTCGATTCCCAGCTTGGGTCACTGTCTCTGCCAAGTCTGCATGTTCTCCCCGTGTCTGCGTGGGTTTCCTCCGGGTGCTCCGGTTTCCTCCTACAGTCATGCTGGTTAGAATCATAGAATCCCTGCAGTGCAGAAGGAGGCCATTCGACCCATCGAGTCTGCACTGACCACAATCCCACCCAGGCCCTATTCCCGTAATCCCACATATTGACCCTGCTAATCCCCTTGACACTAAGGTCAATTGAACATGGCCAATCAACCTAACCTGCGCAACTTTGGACTGTGGGAGGAAACCGGAGCACCCGGAGGAAACCCATGCAGACACGGGGAGAACGTGCAAACTCCGCACAGACAGTGACCCAAGCCGGGAATTGAACCCAGGTCCCTGGCGCTGTGAGGCAGCAGTGCTAACCACTGTGCCACCGTGCTGCCCACAAGGGCCAGTGATTTCCCTCAGTGTACCCAAATATGCGCTGGAGAGAGAGAAAAGTGGGGAGACAGGAAGAGAGAGAGATGGGGGAACGGAGAGAGAGAGAGAGAGGTGGAGAGTGTTCATTGCAGTGTTAACATAAGCCTACTTGTGACACTGATAAAATAAACTTTAAACTTTCACGACCCCTGATGCGCAGAAATTATTTGGACAGGTACACACAACAGTCTGCTGTCTGGAGGATCAGAAGTGCACCGACAGCAAAGCTGTCCCACCACTGAGTCTACTGATGCCACATAAGCTGTCTACCTTGTGAGCTCCTCTGATTATTACCGAGGTATAAAGTGCTGCAGCAAGATGCCTCAGCCTAGACTTCTCCTCCTCAATTACAGCAATGATTTAGAAGAGGATTGCAAACTGTTGGCGAGGCTGCACTTTAGAATTTCCAGTTACCCTGAAGGATAATAAAGCCAAACTTAACATAAAATGTTGTTTCCTTGTATAATATTTCCACGAGCACTTGTTAGCAGCTTAATGTGATAAATTAGACACCGCAGAGATGGAAACCTTATCACCAAAACATATGGGGCAATTATTTGCTCAATGCCGACAAGGTTATAATATACAATTTTATATTCACATCTCTCTTCACATCGCCAGTTAATATATTCCACTGAGAGCCAAGAGGTGCTTCAGCAATCTCCCCCCTGTATACAGACGGACATATTTCAATTACTTTCCCAGAGCAGGCTGATAGGCTGAGAGCGAGCACACTTGGAGCTGAATATACCCAAACATTCACATGAGTAGCTGTGAGGCGTGCTGTACGGAGCCATCATCATCTTTAACTCCCGCCACCTCAGCAACACCTCAGCAATCTGGTGGGAGGCATCAGGAAGAATGAGACTAAAGCATCCCATTATCACCGTGCACCTCACCCCCCCCACTATCTCCACCAGCCCCACAATCCTCCCAAAGTCTCCGCGTTCCTGCAATTCTGGCCTCTTGCTCATTGTGGATTTTAGCCACTCCTGTATTGGCGGCTGTGCCTTCAGCTGCCTGGGGCCTAAGCTCTGGAATTCCTTCCCTAAACCTCTCCATGTCTCTGTCTGTCTGTCTGTCTCTCCACCATCTCTCTCTCTCTCTCTCTCTCTGTCTCTCTTCACCTCTCTCTCTCCGTCTCTCCACCTCTCTCTCTGTCTTTCTCTGTCTCCAACTCTCCCTCTCTGTCTTTCTGTCTCTCCACCTCTTGCTCTCTCTCTCCCTCTCCACCTTTCTCTCTGCACCACCTCTCTCTCTCCCTCCACCTCTCTTTCTCTCCATCTCTCTCTCTCTCCACCTCTCGCTCTGCACCACCTCTCTCTCTTCCTCCACCTCTCTTTCCCTCCATCTCTCTCTCTCCACCTCTCCCTCTCTCTCCACTTCTCTCTCTCTCCCTCCACCTCTCTTCCCTCCACCTCTCTCTCTCTCCACCTCTCCCTCTCTCCACCTCTCTCTCTCCCTGTCTTTCCCTCGCTTCCCTCCTTTAAGGCTGTCCTTATCCCTGACCTCTCTGACCCAGTTGCTGTTGCTGCCCTGTCCTCATACCTCCTGATGTGGCTCAGTGGCCCACTTGCCCCTGTGAAGCACCCTGGGCACTATAGGAATGCAGCTTGGTGCTATAGGCCCCTTGGTGAATCCGGGACAGGGTGATCTCTCGGGACACACAGAGAGATTAAAATCTCAGGCCACTCTGGGGATAGGGGAATACATTCTGGAACATTCTCCACCACAGGCAAGCGAAACAACTCCAGGGTAATCACTAAACCCCCTCCGCACACCAACCCCAAAGTCTCCTACACATTATAGATTAATGAACTGTCATTAAGTAGCACAAATGAAGCACTTGTGGCAGCAGGATGGGCCGAATGGCCTGATTCTGTCCAAGAACAAAATACAGCGACTGGAAATCCAAAATGAAAACACGCAACGCTCGCGATACTCGGCGAGTCAGGCAGCGTCTGCGGAGAGAGCGTCCATCACTCTTTGTCAGGACTTCTGATGAGAGACATGAGCTCGAGTCTGCATATTCTCCCCGTGTCTGCGTGGGTTTCCTCCGGGTGATCTGGTTTCCTCCCACAGTCCGAAAGACGTATGGGTTAGGTTGATTGGCCATGTTAAATTGCCCCTTAGTGCCAGGGAGATTAGTTAGGGTAAATACATAGGGTTATGGGGATCGGGTCTGGGTGGGATCGTGGTCGGTGCAGACTCGATGGGCCGAATGGCCTCCTTCTGCACTGTAGGGATTCTATGATTTCTCTCCCCACAGATGCTGCCAGACCTGCAGAATACTTCTCCCGTTCCTGGGCTCTGTTGGTCTATCTTTGGGTTGCTTCTTCCACTTGAAGTGTCTTTATTCAGTGATGACAGGTGGTGTCACTGGCTAGCCCACCCTTAACTGCCCTCCACAAGGCGGTGGTGAGCTGCCTTCCTGAATACAATGGGGAGATTGTATCAACTGGGCTTGTATTCACCGGAGTTTGGAAGAATGAGAGGGGATCTCACTGAAACATATAAAATTGTGACAGGGGGTGGTTTTTACACAGAGAGTGGTGGGTGCCTGGAACTCGCTGCCGGGGGAGGTAGTGGAAGCGGATACACAAATGACTTTTAAGGGGCGTCTGGACAAATACATGAATAGGATGGGAATGGAGGGATATGGTCCCCGGAAGGGTCGGGGGTTTTAGTTCCTGTGCTGTAATTTTCTTTGTTCTAGTGCTGGACAGACTAGATGCAGTGACACTGTCTCTTCTGTCTGGGGGAGTCTAAAACAAGGGGTCACAGTCTCAGGATACGGGGACTGAGATTGAAGGGAAACTTCTTCACTCAGAGGGTGGTGAACCTGTGGAATTCTCTGCCACAGAAAGCTGTGGAGGCTGAGTCATTGACTGTATTTAAGAAGGAAATAGATTTCTACATTCTGAAGATGCCAAGGTATGGGGAAAAATGTGAGTGTGGCGAAAAGATTTGATTTGATTTATTATTGTCACATGTATTAACATACAGTGAAAAGTATTGTTTCTTGCGCGCTATACAGACAAAGCATACCATTCATAGAAAAGGAAAGGAGAGAGTGCAGAATGTAGTGTTACAGTCATAGCTAGGGTGTAGAGAAAGATCAACTTAGTGCAAGGCAAGTCCATTCAAAAGTCTGACAGCAGCAGGGAAGAAGCTGTTCTTGAGTCGGTTGGTACGTGACCCCAGCCTTTTGTATCTTTTTCCCGACGGAAGAAGGTGGAAGAGAGAATGTCCGGGGTGCGTGGGGTCCTTAATTATGCTGGCTGCTTTGCCGAGGCAGCAGGAAGTGTAGACAATGGATGGGAGGCTGGTTTGCATGATGGACTGGGCTTCATTCACGACCTTTTGTAATTTTCTGTGATCTTGGGCAGAGCAGGAGCCATACCGAGCCGTGATACAACCGGAAAGAATGTAAAAGTTGCTAAGAGTTGTAGCGGACATGCCGAATTTCCTTAGCCTCTTGAGAAAGTAGAGGCTTTGGTGGGCTTTCTTAACTATAGTGTCGGCATGGAGGGACCAGGACAGGTTGTTGGTGATCTGGACACCTAGAACCTTGAAGTTCTCTACCATTTCCCCTTCATCCCTGTTGGTGTAGACAGGGGCATGTCCTCCACGAGGATCAGCCATAATCATATTGAATGGCTGAGCAAGCTCGAAGGGCCGAGTGGCCTACTCCTGCTTCTGTTGCCCTGCAGTCTCTGGTGAAAGTGTAATCCCCAGGACTGCAACAGCAGGAGATAATTCAGTGTTAGTAAAAAGGTTACGTTAGTAAAATCTTCTTTGAACACTTTTTTTGTTCACTGGCTCAAAAGCTGCTAAGAGTTGGGGGGAACTCAGGATTGATGTACAGTCCAGAATTATTCAACTGAATAAGGAAGAACCATAGAATCATAGAAACCCTACAGTGCAGAAGGAGGCCATTCGGCCCATCGAGTCTGCACTGACCACAATCCCACCCAGGCCCTACCCCCACATATTTACCCGCTAATCCCTCTAACCTACGCATCTCAGGGGCAATTTTAACCTGGCCAATCAACCTAACTGTCCATCTAACTTGGAAAGCAGGGAAGCAAATGATTGGTTATGTTGATCAGACCCTGGTTGAACTCCAATGCTTAGGAAATCAAAAACACAAAGGGACTTGGGAAGTCCTTGTTCAAGATTCCCTTAAGGTTAACGTGTAGGTTCGGTCAGCAGTTAGGAAGGTAA
This sequence comes from Mustelus asterias, assembly GCF_964213995.1. Taxonomy (NCBI): domain Eukaryota; kingdom Metazoa; phylum Chordata; class Chondrichthyes; order Carcharhiniformes; family Triakidae; genus Mustelus; species Mustelus asterias. The sequence goes on from NW_027592324.1 coordinate 17,572, forward strand.
ATGCAATGTTAGCATTCATGTCGAGAGGGCTAGAATACAAGAGCAGGGATGTACTTCTGAGGCTGTATAAGGCTCTGGAGTATTGTGAGCAGTTTTGGGCCCCATATGTAAGGAAGGATATGCTGACCTTGGAATGGGTCCAGAGGAGGTTCACAAGAATGATCCCTGGAATGAAGAGCTTGTTGTATGAGGAACGGTTGAGGACTCTGGGTCTGTACTCATTGGAGTTTATAAGGATGAGGGGGGATGTTATTGAAACTTACTGGATACTGCGAGGCCTGGATAGAGTGGACATGGAGAGGATGTTTCCACCAGTAAGAAAAACTAGAACCAGAGGGCACAACCTCAGGCTAAAGGGACGATCCTTTAAAACTGAGATGAGGAGGAATTTCTTCAGCCAGAGAGTGGTGAATCTGTGGAACTTTTTGCCGCAGAAGGCTGTGGAGGCCAGGTCATTGAGTGTCTTTAAGACAGAGATAGATAGGTTCTTGATTAATAAGGGGATCAGGAGTTATGGGGAAAAGGCAGGAGAATGTGGATGAGAAAAATATAGCCATGATTGAATGGCGGAGCAGACTCGATGGGCCGAGTGGCCTAGTTCTGCTCCTATGTCTTATGGTCTACCATCCTGCAGATTCATGGGAACACCAACACCTGGAGATTCCCCTCCAAGTCACTCAACATGGAAATATATCACCGTGCCTTCACTGTCGCTGGGTCAAAATCCCTCCCTAACAGCACTGTGGGCGTACCTACACAGGGACTGCAGCGGCTCAAGAAGGCAGCTCACCATCACCTTCTCAAGGGATGGGCAATAAATACTGGCTTAGCCAGTGATGAATGAATAATAAAAATGGAAAGATTCAGTCGTTAAAAAAAATCCTGTCACTAAATGTTACAAGTAGGGATTTTAAGTAAAAAAAGAAAAATTGTCAAAATAAATATACATGGCTTAATCCCCAGAGTGCGTAATGGCGGCTTTGAGAGGCAGACTGTACTTAAACTCACCTTAAAAAGAAAAGTGGCATCCCTTTTAAAGCTCTTCATTCATGAACCAAGGAAATGTCTCATCACGGCTGTTTGGTAGCAGTTCAGAGAGTGACAGGATAAAGGCTTACTTTCTGAGCAGCTCGATATTCTCTGTATCGCAACGCAGCGCAAACCTCAGAAAAACAAATCAAAAACAACAGGCTTTCTAGCATCTCAAACTGAGTAAAAAAATATCATCCCCAAGGACACTTCAGTCCCAGGATAGGAAGCCAGCCATTTAGGATCGAGATGGAAAGGATCGAGATGGAGAGAATCTCCTCGCTCGGCAGCCTGAGAACCCACGGTATTCTCCACCCCAGTGTATACACTTGGGTATACTCAAGACCGGGAGGCATCTGGGTACTCAGGGAAGGTGGAGTTGATGTCGAAGATCAGCCACCAATTGAAGGAGAAAGATCAAAGGGCCTCCTCTTGCTCCTATTATGATGTTCCTGTGTTCACAGAGTCTTTAGCAAACACAATTTGGCACCAAACTACACAAGGCGATATCAGGAAAGGTGACCAAATGTTTGGTTAAAGTGGTGAATTTTAAGGAGCATCTTAAAGGAGGAATAAGAGAGAGACTGTGAGGGGGAGAGAGAGACGGAGACCGAGAGAGAGAGAGAGAGAGCAAGAGAGAGAAATAGAGACCAAGAGAAAGGGAGAGACACCGAGAGGGAGAGAGAGCGAGAGAGGGAGAGAGGGAGAGAGAGGGAGACCAAGAGAGAGCGACCCAGAGAGAGAGACCAAAAGAGAGAGTGAGAGACAGAAAGACCCCGAGAGAGTGAGTGAGAGAAAGAAGGACAGAGAGAGAGAGAGGGAGTGAGAGACACACAGAGTGAGAGAGAGAGAGAGAGACGGACAGAGAGAGAGGGGACAGAGAGAGAGAGAGGGGACAGAGAGAGAGAGAGGGGGACAGAGAGAGAGAGAGAGGGACAGAGAGAGAGAGGGGGGGGGACAGAGAGAGAGGGGGACAGAGAGAGAGAGAGAGAGGGGACAGAGAGAGAGAGAGAGAGGGGGACAGAGAGAGAGAGGGGGACAGAGAGAGAGAGAGAGGGACAGAGAGAGAGGGAGGGGGAAGAGAGAGAGAGAGAGGGGGACAGAGAGAGAGAGGGGGACAGAGAGAGAGAGGGGGACAGAGAGAGAGAGGGGGACAGAAGAGAGGGGACAGAGAGAGAGAGGGGGACAGAGAAAGAGAGGGGGACAGAGAAAGAGGGGGGACAGAGAGAGAGAGGGGGACAGAGAGAGAGAGGGGGACAGAGAGAGAGAGGAGGACAGAGAGAGAGAGGAGGACAGAGAGAGAGAGGGGGACAGAGAGAGAGAGGGGGACAGAGAGAGAGAGGGGGACAGAGAGAGAGAGGGGGACAGAGAGAGAGAGGGGGACAGAGAGAGAGAGGGGACAGAGAGAGAGAGGGGGACAGAGAGAGAGAGGGGGACAGAGAGAGAGAGGGGGACAGAGAGAGAGAGGGGGACAGAGAGAGAGAGAGAGGGGGACAGAGAGAGAGGAGAGAGGGGAAGAGAGAGAGAGAGAGGGGGACAGAGAGAGAGGGGGAAAGAGAGAGAGAGAGGGGAAAGAGAGGGGGACAGAGAGAGAGAGGGGGGGACAGACAGAGAGAGAGAGGGGGACAGAGAGAGGGGGACAGAGAGAGAGAGGGGGGACAGAGAGAGAGAGGGGACAGAGAGGAGGGGGACAGGAGAGAGAGAGAGGGGGACAGAGAGAGAGGGGGGCAGAGAGTAGAGAGGGGGGCAGAGAGAGAGAGAGGGGGAACAGAGAGAGAGAGAGAGGGGGCAGAGAGAGAGAGAGGGGGACAGAGAGAGGGGGACAGAGAGAGAGAGAGAGGGAAAGAGAGAGAGAGCCCAAAAGGGCTGCCCTCTGGGACTGTCAGAAGGCAGGTGTCTCTCTGCCTCTCTCACTCTCCAGAGGTGTTCAAAAGGTTCTAGGAATGTTAACAAGTAAAAACACGTAAGCCTGGGGGTGCTAACAGATTTTGAAGAGGAGTTTAAGTCTATGAGAGGAATGTTGCTTAAATTGAAACCCATAGAGATAGGTTAGCAGTTAAGAGTTGCATCTTGTCATGTTTGAGTATTGCTCAATTGGTGAATATTAAACGAATTCATTTGTTATAGTTAAACGGTATTGTTAAATGAGGTTTGCTTTTGATAAAAGCTTCCTAGAATCATAGAATCCCTACAGTACAGAAGGAGGCCATTCAGCCCATCGAGCCTGCACTGACAACAATCCCACCTTAACCCTTAAGCCCCACATAATTATTCTGCTAATTCCCCCAAAACTAGGGTCAATTTAGCATGGCTAATCAACCTAACCCGCATATCTTTGGAGGAAACTGAAGCACCCGGAAGAAACCCACGCAGACATGGGAAGAACGTGCAAACTGCAAACAGACAGTGACCCAAGCCGGGAATCGAACCCCAGGCGCCGTAAGGCAGCTGTGCTAACCACTGTGCCACCGTGCTGCCCTTCTTAGTGTGTCAGTATAATCACACCCGAAGTGAAACGCTTTATCCTCACACTAATGCCAAATAAAAAGCAAACTGTTGGGGGTCTAGTCGGGGTTCCTGACATACTTTGGGGTTTCTGTTCTGGGACCCGAACACATTGGGAAGTATTAAAGCTGGAGGAGATTACAGAGTTAGAGAGGGATCCCAACCGAAGGATGAGAATGGAAAACCATTCTCCTCCATGCACTCCAGCAATAAATTTGGGAAAGATTCCCTCTGCCTTTTCTCCACAGGAAAATTACAAAACTGTTCAAAAAAAAGTCTCAGAAACAAAATTCTGAAATTGGTTTATCATTTCACCCGCGTGGTGAACACAGAATAAAGAGCTCCACAGAACCCAGCTCTCCCAGGATTAATCTCCAAGGTGGATTCAACAAGCAGCAGGAGGTTAATGTGAGCACCCTCCACCCAACCCCCCCCCCCCCCCCATATGCTATTCATTGGGATCCAATGGGATGAAGCAGCAGTATAATATGAAGGGTACCATTCTTAGCAGTGTAGAGGATCAGAAGGACCTTGGGGTCCGGGTCCATAGGACTCTTAAATCGGCCTCGCAGGTGGAGGATGCGGTCAAGAAGGCGTACGGCGTACTGGCCTTCATTAATCGAGGGATTGAGTTTAGGAGTCGGGAGATAATGCTGCAGCTTTATAGGACCCTGGTTAGACCCCACTTGGAGTACTGCGCGCAGTTCTGGTCACCTCATTACAGGAAAGATGTTGAAGCCATTGAAAGGGTGCAGAGGAGATTTACAAGGATGTTGCCTGGATTGGGGGGCATGCCTTATGAGGATAGGTTGAGGGAGCTTGGTCTCTTCTCCCTGGAGAGACGAAGGATGAGAGGTGACCTGATAGAGGTTTACAAGATGTTGAGAGGTCTGGATAGGGTAGACTCTCAGAGGCTATTTCCAAGGGCTGAAATGGTTGCTACGAGAGGACACAGGTTTAAGGTGCTGGGGGGTAGGTACAGGGGAGATGTCAGGGGTAAGTTTTTCACTCAGAGGGTGGTGGGTGAGTGGAATCGGCTGACGTCGGTGGTGGTGGAGGCAAACTCGTTGGGGTCTTTTAAGAGACTTCTGGATGAGTACATGGGATTTAATGGGATTGAGGGCTATAGATAGGCCGAGAGGTGGGGATGTGATCGGCGCAACTTGTGGGCCGAAGGGCCTGTTTGTGCTGTGGCTTTCTATGTTCTATGTTCTATGTTAAAGTACAGACCTTTTGCCTCTCCGCGGTCCGTTTCCCTCCATTCCCTCCCAATTCATGACAGCATCTCCTCACAGGTGTCAACTGATTGTACAGTTTGAAAATGTCTTTTTTAAGTTTATTTATTCGAGTCACAAGTAAGCTGACATTAAAATATGCTACTTGCATATTTTTGACCATCTTCATAAAAATTAAACTTCTTTGGGGTACATCTTAAATATTTTTGAATTCACAAAAAGTCGTCCAGTCATAGAATCCTTACAGCACAGAAGGATGCCATTTGGCCCATCGAGTCTGCACCGACCACAATCCCACCCAGGCCCTATCCCCATAACTCTACTTATTTACCCTACTAACCCCCTGACACTAAGGGGCAATTTAGCATGGCTAAACCTACCCCGCACATCTTTCGGACTGTGGGAGGAAACAGGAGCACCCGGAGGAAACCCACGCAGACACAGGGAGAATGTGCAAACTCTACACAGACAGTGACCCAAGTGGGAATCGAACCCGGGTCCCGGACGCTGTGAAGCAGCAGTGCTAACCACTGTGCCACCGTGCTGCCCACCCTGCATTATAATATGGTTAGGTCTCTACTGAATCTGTGGATTGGACACACCTCTATGATGTGGTATATAGTTTGCTCACTCCCACAGGCACACAGTGGGCAGACACTAATGCCCCATCGGCGGAGGTTGGTCAAGGAGCGCTGGAGCTGGCCCTGAACCTGTTGAGGGTGGACCACTCTTTCCTTGAAAGGTTGCCGCCACCGAGCCACAATGAAGTTACTGTGAGAATCCCCTAGTCGCCGCACTCCTGTGCCTGTTCGGGTACACTGAGGGTGAATTTAACATGGCCAATGCACCCTAACCAGCACATCCTGTGCTGTGGGAGGAAACTGAAGCACCCAGAGGAAACCCAAGCAGACACGGGGAGAATGTGCAGACTCCACACAGACAGTGACCCGAGCCGGGAATCAAACCCGGATCCCTGGCACTTTGAGGCAGCAGAGCTAACCACTGTGTCACCGTATTGGTCAAACCTCTGTTAGATGGATGAAAAAGTGCTGACTCCCATAATTTGTACCGGTTTCCCTCAGATGTGGCACATTCGACCTCCGACCTCCACCAACGGCCAGCGGAAAACCCCAGGATTAATTACTTGGTTTTACTTCACACAGACAGCCAATGGCAACAACAGTAATCCATCATTCCACAGGACAGTGAAGCAACGCCACCAGGTTAGAAAGAGCAGCGGAACACCAGGGGCTTCAGTTTATGTAGGCAGCAGCTGGGGAATTGGGATCTTCCACCTCACAGCAGAGAAGGCCAAGAGGAGACTTAACTGAGGCAATCAAAGTAATGAAGGGCTTGGACAGAAGAATTAGGGAGACACAGAACCAGAGAAAAGTCACAGCACAGGAGGCCATTCAGCCCATCTTGTCCATGCCAACCCAAGGACAGTCGGGCGCCCCTTTCTAATCCCAACTTCCTACACCCGGCCCATAGCTCTGCAGCTCACAGCGCTTAAGGTGCAGATCCAGGTACATTTTAAAGGAGTTTAGGGTCTCTGCCTCCACCACCAACTCAGGCAGCGAATTCCAGACCTCCCTCAGCGTAAAAGAGTTCTTCCTCATGTCCCCTCTTCGCCCACTGCCACTTACCTAGAATCTATGTCCCCTGGTTCTAGAATTCTCCACCAAGGGAAACAATTTTTTCCTGCCCACTCTATCTCTTCCCCTCATAATTTTGTCCACCTCAATCAAGTCACCCCACAGCCTTCTTTGTCCCAACGAAAATAACACCAACCTATCCCATCACTCCTCGTAGCTACACTTTTCCAGCCCTGGCACAACATGTGTCAATGTGTAGGTTAGGGAGATTAGCGAGATAAATGTGTGGGGTTACAGGGATAGGACAGGAGGTGGACCTGGGTACGAGGTTCTGTCAGAAAGTCAGTGCAGACCCGATGGGCTAAATGGCCTCCTTCTGCACTGTGGGGCCTCCATGATTCTATGACACCGCTTCCAGTGACAGGAAGGATACATAAAAATCATAGAATCCCTACAGTGCAGAAGGAGGTCATTCGGCCCATCGAGTCTGCACCGACCACAATCCCACCCAGGCCCTATCCCCGTAACCCCACACATTTACCCTGCTAATAATCCCCCTGACACTAGGGTCAATTTAGCACTGCCAACCCACCCAACCAGCACGTCTTTCCTACTGGGAGGAAACCGGAGCACCCGGAGGAAACCCACGCAGACACGGGGAGAACGTGCAGATTCCACACAGACAGAGACCGAAGCCAGGAATTGGACCTGGGTCCCTGGCGCTGTGAGGCAGCAGTGCTGACCCACCGTGCCACCCCAAATTTCGCATCATTGGTAAAAGGAACCCGAGGGGGAGATGAGGAGATTTTCTTTCAATTTCAAAACCACCATGAGTTGTGGTGATCTGGAAGGCGCTGCCTGAAAGGGCAGTGGAAGCAGATTCAATGGGAACTTTCAAAAGAGGCCATTGGAAAACACTTGAAGAGAAAACATTTGAAGGGATGTGGGAAAAGAGCAGGGAGGGCAAGAGTGGAACAATCTCTATAAAGAGCTGGCATGGGGTTGACGGGCAGAATGGCTTCCGACCACCTGAGTCTCTGAATTTAATGTATGTTTGCAGAATCGCGTAAAAAAATATGTGAACAGACACAGCAATTGGAGGGCAGGGGGTTGGAGGACCATTGTCATGCCTGTTGTTGTTGCCTGGCAACAGGTCAACTTCCCACTGAACTTGAGTTGTGGGCGGCCTGTTGAAACAGGAGGCGAGGGAAGTGGAGGGAGAGAGGGAGAGAGAGATGTTTACCGAGGTGTAAGTAGAAAGGGTCGAGACCTTCAAGTTTTTAGGTGTCCAGATCACCAACAACCTGTCCTGGTCCCCCCATGCCGACACTATAGTTAAGAAAGCCCCACCAACGCCTCTACTTTCTCAGATGACGAAGGAAATTTGGCATGTCAGCTACGACTCTCACCAACTTTTACAGATGCGCCATAGAAAGCATTCTTTCTGGTCGTATCACAGCTTGGTATGGCTCCTGCTCTGCCCAAGACCGCAAGGAACTACAAAGGGTCATGAATGTAGCCCAATCCATCTCGCAAACCAGCCTCCCATCCATTGACTCTGTCTACACTTCCCGCTGCCTCGGCAAAGCAGCCAGCATAATCAAGGACCCCACGCAGCCCGGACATTCTCTCTTCCACCTTCTTCCGTCGGAAAAAAATTACAAAAGTCTGAGGTCACGTACCAACCGACTCAAGAACAGCTTCTTCCCTGCTGCTGTCAGACTTTTGAATGGACCTACCTTGCATTAAGTTGATCTTTCTCTACACCCTAGCTATGACTGTAACACTACATTCTGCACTCTCTCCTTTCCTTCACTATGAACGGTAAGCTTTGTCTGTATAGCGCGCAAGAAACAATACTTTTCACTGTATGTTCATACATGTGACAATAATAAATCAAACCAAATCAAATCAAAACCGAGAATGGTGAAAGAGTTAACGATTCGAGCCTCGGTGCTTTCCTCGGTGATATTTCTGTAAACAAATAACAGCGATCCCAGGCGATGAGCTGGCAATGATTATTGCGTCGATGCCAGATAGCAGGATTTGGGCAGATATTGGGGCCTGGAGAATCTTAACACCCACTCAAGACTCGGGCTGCACAAGTCAGGAGGTAATAAACATTCTGATTGTCGTTTTCTGGCAATGCAACAAAACAGCGTCTCGCAAATAAATTCGGACAACAGCATCTATCCCGAGGGCACAGGAGAAGGCCGTTCAGCCCACCCTGCCTGTGCTGGCTCTTTGAAAGAGCTATCCAGTTAGCCCCACCCCCCCCCCCCCCCTCCCATTGCCCACTGTCCGCAAATCTTTCTCCTTCGAGAATCTATCCAATTCCCTTCTGAAATTTCAAAGAAATTAGAATTACAGCAATTAATACTTCCTTCAAAAATATTTATTATTTTCTATGGGAGAAAAAAAAAATTAGGTTAGGTACATTGGCCACGCTGAATTCTCCCTCAGTGTACCCGAACAGGCACCGGAGTGTGGCGACTAGGGGATTTGCACAGTAACTTCATTGCAGTGTTAATGTAAGCCTACTTGTGACACTAATAAATAAACTAAAAAATACAACTTAAAAGCATTTATAGAGCAGCTGAGCTAATCTGATCCCTGGTTTGTGTGGACAGAGTTACTGAGCGAAGACCTTTAGCCTCAGTGTCTCTCAGCGAATACGCCACACTTAATCACTCGACAGTGACCCTCCAAGGAGAGGAGCGGAGAAAAAGGAAGAAGACATTCAGCCGACGGAGCTAAGTCCACAATTCATCGATATACTGGCTGACGTTACGCTAAATCCACCTTGTCTACAGATTCCTAAAGACTCCTCGCTGACAGAAGTTTTTTTAAAGCTTATTTATTGGTGTCACAAGTAGGCTCACATTAACACTGCAATGAAGTTACTGTGAGAATCCCCGAGTCTTCACACTCTGGCATCTGTTCGGGTACACTGAGGGAGAATTTAGCACGGCCAATGCACCCTAACCAGCATGCCTTTCGGACTGTGGGAGGAAACCCACGCAGACACGTGGAGAACGTGCAGACTCCACACAGACAGTGACACAAGCCAGTAATCAAACCCGGGTCCCTGGCACTGTGAGGCAGCAGTGCTAATCACCGTGCCGATGGAGAAGACATCGATCCACCGCTGATTTTTAAATTATTAAGTGATCCAGCTCTCACCACCTCAGGGTGCTTCAAAGCACTTTATATAATGAAGTACTTCGTTAAAGACTTTTAGCCATTGTTATAATGTCAGAGTCGCAACAGCCAATTTGCACACATCAAGCTTCAATATGATAATCACCAAATAGTTACTTTCAAAGTGATGTTGATTGAGAGATAACTTGAATATTTACTGAAAGAAGAGACATGTTGTCGAAATTTTCATCTTGCACTCATCAGGACAAACTCAAGAATACCAAATTTCAGAGCAAAGGCTCACCTCTTCCGCACATCACCTTTTTCAGCAACATTCAACTTCTGTCCTGGTTGGTCTGTCCTACCAAACAGCTTTGAGCAACAATTGTTGGCCAGAAAACTGGTTCTACTTTGAAAATCCATGACTATTACATCCTCCTGACTCACCCAACTGGTGCCGTGGCTGAGAACCTCCCATGGGCTCCACGTGACTCCCTGTTCACTCACTCTGTCGCTGTGCAGCGCTGGGAAAGCAGTGATCCCTATTGCAAACTCCAGCCCCACATATTAAACTTCAATACGTACCCAAACAGCAGTGTCCGAGGCCCCCAAAACATAGGACAGTGACAGCATTAAACATGTCTCTGACCACTTTGATTTGATTTGATTTGATTTGGATTTAAAAGGAATTAAGCATTATGGTGAGGGGGCGGGTAAGTGGAGCTGATTCCATGAAAAAAATCAGCCATGATCTTATTGAATGGCGGGGCAGGCTCGAGGGGCCAAATGGCCTCCTCCTGCTCCTTGTCTTTATGTTCTTATGTAGGCAGTAAGAGTTAAGTAGGCAATAATCACATGTATTAACATACAGTGAAAAGTATTGTCTCTTGCGCGCCATACAGACAAAGCATACCGTTCATAGAGAAGGAAAGGAGAGTGGGCAGAATGTAGTGTTACAGTCATGGCTAGGATGTAGAGAAGGATCAAGTTAACATAAGGTAGGTCCATTCAAAAGTCTGATGGCAGCAGGGAAGAAGCTGTTCTTGAGTCGGTTTAGTTTATTTATTAGTCACAAGTAGAATCATAGAAACCCTACAGTGCAGAAAGAGGCCATCTGGCCCATCGAGTCTACACCGACCACAATCCCACCCAGGCCCTACCCCCATATCCCTACATATTTACCCACTAATCCCTCTAACCTACACATCTCAGGACACTAAGGGGCAATTTTAGCATGGCCAATCAACCTAACCCACACATCTTTGGACTGTGGGAGGAAACCGGAGCACCCGGAGGAAACCCACGCAGACACGGGGAGAACGTGCAAACTCCGCACAGACAGTGATCCAAGCCGGGAATCGAACCCGGGTCCCTGGCGTTGTGAGGCAGCAATGCTAACCACTATGCCACCGGGCCACCCCGGTTGGTACGTTACCTCAGACCTTTGTATCTTCCTCCCAACGGAAAAAGGTGGAAGAGAGAATGTCCGGGCTGCGTGGGGTCCTTAATTATACTGGCTGGCTTAGAGTCTCGGGAGAAGGTGGTGGCCACTTTGGACTGAGATGAGGGTAAACTTCTTCACCTAGAGTGGGAGAACAAGGACCCCACGCACCCGGACATTCTCTCTTCCACCTTCTTCCGTTGGGAAAAAGATACAAAAGTCTGAGGTCACGTACCAACCGACTCAAGAACAGCTTCTTCCCTGCTGCTGTCAGACTTTTGAATGGACCTACCTTGCATTAAGTTGATCTTTCTCTACACCCTAGCTATGACTGTAACACTACATTCTGCACTCTCTCCTTTCCTTCTCTATGAACAGTATGCTTTGTCTGTATAGCATGCAAGAAACAAAACTTTTCACTCCACATTAATACATGTGACAATAATAAATCAAATCAAATCAAAGAATGGTCTACTGCTGCTCTTATTGCCCACGTTCTTAGAAATACAAGTTATTTCAGGGTTTTTTAAGACAGCAATGGAAAATTGACAAAGGGTCTTCCAGACTCGAAACGTTGGCTCTGATCTCTCTCCTCAGATGCTGTCAGACCTGCTGAGATTTTCCAGCATCTGCAGTATTTTGCTTTTCTCGAAATTGTTATTGGGTTCAGTGTGTTGGGTGTAAACTTTCTCAAGGTCCTACTGCGGTTACAGATTTACCACGGAATCTTCAGGAACAGGATTGGGTGTGTGATAATAGAGCAGGTGATGCAGATGTGCTCAAGGCGGCACGGTGGCACAGTGGTTAGCACCGCTGCCTCACAGCACCAGGGACCCAGGTTCGAGTCCCGGCTTGGGTCACTGTCTGTGTGGAGTCTGCATGGGTTTCCTCCGGGTGCTCCGGTTTCCTCCCACAGCCCAAAGATGTGCAGGTTAGATTGGTTGGCCATGCTAAATTGCCCCTTGGTGTCAGAGGGTTAGTAGTGTAAATAAGTGGGGTTATGAGAATAGGGCCGGGGTGGGATTGTGATCAGTGCAGACGCGATCAGCCAAAAGGCCTCTTTCTGCACTGTGGGGATTCATAGAACATAGAAAAGCTACAGCACAAACAGGCCCTTCGGCCCACAAGTTGCACCGAACAATCTTCTTACCTTCTGGGCTCATCTATAACCCTCTATCTCACTAACCTCCATGAACCCACCCAAAAGTCTCTTAAAAGGCTCAATTGAATCCACTTCCACCACCACTACCGGCAGCCGATTCCACGCACCCACCACCCTCCGAGTGAAAAAGTTACCCCTAACATCTCCTCTGTACCTACTCCCCAGCACCCTAAACCTGTGGCCCCTCGTAACAACCATTTCAGCCCTGGGTAAAAGCCTCTCTGTCAATACCAAAAGTCCACTCTACCAATACCTCTCAACATCTTATACACCTCTATAAGGTCACCTCTCATCCTTCGCCTCTCCAAGGAGAATAGACCGAGCTCTCTCAACCTATCCTCATAAGGCAACATACTCGTAAATCTCCTCTGCACCCGTTCTATGGCTTCCACATCCTTTCTGTAATGAGGCGACCAGAACTGGGCGCAGTACTCCAGGTGGGGTCTGACCAGGGTCCTATTCTATGATTCTGTAAATGATCTGTCATGTATATTGCGTCTGGGTGCAGCAGTCTTGACCAAACTAAGCCCACAAGGCCAACAAACACAACTGGTTTCATCTCCTCTGCCTCTCTGAGAGGTGAAATCGAGGTCATGTCTGCTCTCTCAGGATGTAAGCAATCCCGTGGCACTGGGAGAGTTCTCCATGGCCAATACTGATCCCCAAATCAACATCACAACAAAAAACTAATTGTGCGCTCACTTGCCGTATTGCCGTTTGTGGGAGCTTGCTGTGCGACACGGTGGCACAGTGGTTAGCACTGCTGCCTCACAGCGCCAGGGACCCGGGTTCAATTCCAGCCTTGGGTCACTGTCTGTGTGGAGTCTGTGCGTTCTCCCCGTGTCTGCGTGGGTTTCCTCCGGGTGCTCCGGTTTTCTCCCACAGTCCAAAGATGTGCGGGTTAGGTGGATTGGCCATGATAAATTGCCCCTTAGTGTCGGGGGCGACTAGCTAGGGTAAATAGATGGGGTTAAGGGGATAGGGCCTGGGTGGGATTGTGGTCGGTACAGACTTGATGGGCCGAATGGCCTCCTCCTGCGCTGTGGGGATTCTATGGTTCTATGTAAATTGGCATCTGCATTTCCAACAGTACAACAGTGACTACACTACAACAAAGCACCTCATTGGCTATCCAGATGCTTTGGAGGGCACCTTGAGGGTGCGAAAGGTGCTATATAAATTCAAAACTGTCTTTCTTGTTTCCTCCCTTGCTTCACTCTCCCCCACTGTCAGTGATTACTGAGAGAATCGAATAGCTGGGGAGGAGAAGGAGGTGGACAGCAGGAAGGGGAAGAAAGTTATGTGAAGATTGCGGTCCCAGGAGACGGTGATCTTACAGTTCATTAGATTCATCAGAACAAAGGAGGAATCTCAGTTTCCTTTGATGTCATTTCTGCCTCACCATCAGCGTGTGCTGGAAGGATTTTCAGGCTGATATTAAATCTGTTATAAACAAACCTTCCTTTGGTCACTGAGTGAGATTCAAACCCAAAGCTTCTGAATCTGAAACATTCCAATTAGTTTTTTAGGACCAATAGGAGATGTTGTGTTGCTCAGGGACATGTCCTGGTGTCTGAGCCAGAAGCTCTGGATTCGAATCTCGCTCCAGGATTTGATGGCCAAGGAAGGTGCGTTCGGAACTAAAGTGACTAATGAGTATCAACCTGCGAATCCTTCCAACACTCACGCCCAGGGCAGGTGGTAAGAGTAGGAGAGATCCTTAAAAGTGGCAGCACAGGGAGTTTTAGTTCAGTCGGGCAGCATGGTCGGTGCAGGCTTGGAGGGCCAAAGGGCCTGTTCCTCTGCTGTGATTTTCTTTGTTCTTTGTAGGTGGAAACGGTGGTGAAGAAAGCATGTGGCAGGCTTGCCTTCATCAGCCGGGCATCGAGTATAAAAGTTGGCAAATTATGTTAGAGTTGTATAAAACGGTGGTTAGGCCACATTTGGAATACTGTGTCCAATTCTGGTCACCACACTACCAGAAGGATGTGGAGGCTTTGGAGTGAGTGCAGAAAAGGTTTGCCAGGATGTTGCCTGGTATGGAGGGTATTAGCTATGAGGAGAGATTGAATAAACTGGGAATGTTCTCCCTGGAAAGACAGAGGTGGAGGGGTGACCTGATAGAAGTTTATAAAATTATGAGGGGTGTGGATAGGGTGAACAGTTGGAAGCTTTTTCCCAGGACAGAAATGACAATTACAAGGGGGCACAAGTTCAAGGTAAGGGGGGAAAGGTTCAGTGGAGATGTGCGGGGGAAGTGTTTTACACAGAGGGTGGTGGGGGCCTGGAATGCACTGCAAGTGAGGGGGTTGCAGCAGTTGCGTTAGCCAGATTTAATACTTATCTGGGTAGATATGTGAACGGACAGGGAATAGAGGGATACAAGCGGTTTGTCTAGGTAGGACAACGCGATCGGCACAGACTTGGAGGGCTGAAGGGCCTGTTCCTGTGCTATACTGTTCTTTGTTCCTGGTCAGCCATGGGATGGAGAGAATGTTGGAGCCTCGACCATCGCTGCCCATTTCTCCAGACTACAACATGCATGGAAACGCGTGTGTTCCCACACAACCCCAAAGTGGGAGTGAACCCTCGCACTCCTTCACCAGCTTAGCACTTGAAATTCCTGAAAATGAAACTATTTTTCATTTGAAAACCAACTAGCTCTGAACAATAAAGAGAGTCCATTTTAGTCCTAAAGCCACAGCTTTGAACCAACGACCTGAGTCCAATAATGCCGGTGAACATGGAGACTTTTCCCACTGGGATAATTCAGTAATTTACCTGCAGGGTTTATTTAAAGTCAGCTGTTTTAGTTGGACACCTTGCGTTTGCTTCGTGCATTATAAACCCAGAGTTTAATGCCAAGTGTGAATGTTGTGAACATCTCCCAGAACATCACACAAACCAGTGAAGGAACGACCGATATATTTCCAAATCAGAATGGAGTGTGGCTTAGAGAGGAACTTGCAGGCGGTCTTGTTCCCACGCTTCTGCAACTACAACACCCGGAAAGACTGAACACACATGGGTTCTTTACTCTAGAAAGAGGAGGAGGAGGCGTGACCTGATAGAAGTCTTCAAAGTGATGAAGAGCTTCGATAGGGTAGATACAGAGGAAATGACTCCACTTGTAGTGGGGGGGGGGTTTCTATGCACCATAGAAATAAGATAGTCACTAATGAATCCAATAAGGAATTCGGGAGGAACTTCTTTACCCAGAGAGTGGTCAGAATGTGGAACTCGGCACCACAAGGAATGGGTGATATGGAAAGCATAGTCACAGGTTCAATTCTGGCCTTGGGTGACTGTGCAGAGTTTGCATGTTCTCCCCGTGTCTGTGTGGGTTTCCTCCGGGTGCGCCGGTTTCCTCCCACAGTCCAAGGATGTGCAGGTTAGATGGATTGGCCATGCTAAATTACCCCTTAGGGTCCAAAGATGTGCAGGTTAGGCGGATTAGCCATACGTGGGGTTACGGGGTTAGAGCGCGGGATTGGGCCTAGGTAGGGTGCTCTTTCGGAGAGTTGGTGCAGACTTGATGGGCCAAATGGCCTCTGCTGCACTGTAGGGATTCTATGCATTTAAGAGGAAGCCAATTCAGTGCATGAAGGAGAAATTAATTGAGGGAGATCCATGTTGAGCATAAACACTAGTGTGGAACTATTCGGCCGAATGATCTGTTTCCGTGCTGTAAAATCTGTGCATCACCACATAACCTATCTCTGGGTATATGGCATTGTAGCAACTAGAATTGGTGCTCCCAGTCCCCCAGACTGGAGAAGGGCAAAGCAAGAATCAGTGGCAATTCCTGCTTCCAAATAGCCACCCCCTGACTCGACTGCAAATATTCACATCTAAATGCCAGGCAGAGACAGAGCAGGGCCAGCCTTAGCTGTGATTACTCCCACAGTCGACCAGCCGACTACCTAGGCCCACACACGGGATAAGACCGCCTGGATGAGACACAGGAAGTATACAGCTGCCCCTTGGAGCCCCATTCCAGCAGGAGGCGCTGCCCTCCAGTGAAGATGGAAGGATCAGGGAATCTTAGAGTACAGAGGGAGGCCATTTGGCCCATCATGCCTGCACTGACTCTTTGAAAGAGCTATCCAACGATCTCCCCTCTCCAGCCCCCGCTCCCACCCCAAGTCCCTATATCTGAAGGCACTTTTTGAAACTTGTTGCTGACTCTCTCCCATTGCCCTTTGAAAAAGAAATTCCACATCTCTCCTTCTACCAATTACCTTCAAGTCTATTCGTACTGATTACTGACCCATCTGCCAGTGGAAATAGTTTTTCCTTCTTTCCTTGACCAAAACTCATTTTTAATGTGCTTATTTTTAAAGAAGGTTGGGTTTTTCCAATTTGAAACACAAAGTTAAATTTGATACAGTCCAAATTCCGGGTTGGCCCACGCAATGTCAAGAGGGGGGACTGGATCTCTGTCTCTACAACCGTGCCAAAAGCCAGTTTGGCAGCTGCTGCAACTTCCCTGCTGAAGACAAATGGTCGAAACATCATTCCAATTTACCAACAGTTACACCGGGACAGTACGGGTGCAAATAAGATGCCAGCTTCCTCCTGTGTCAGGCCCCAGGTCAGCCGCGTTCCGTTCCGCTGTCAGCAGTTCCGCTCTCCATATTCCAAAAAGGGACAGCGAACTATTGGAGAAAATTCAGGATAAAAATATGCGCCTCCGAGAAGGAAAATCTGTTTCGCTTCCATAGAACCACAGAATCCCCACAGTGCAGAAAGAGGCCATTCAGCCCATCATATCTTCACCAGCTTTCCGAGAAAGCATCCCACCCAGGCCCTCCCCTCTCCTGTAACCCCACACATTTATTATGGCCAATCCACCTAACCTGCACATCTTGGGACACGAAGGGGCAATTTCTACAGATGCACCACAGAAAGCATTCTTTCTGGTTGTATCACAGCTTGGTATGGGGCTCCTGCTCTGCCCAAGACCGCAAGGAACTACAAAAGGTCTTGAATGTAGCCCAGTCCATCACTCAAACCAGCCTATCAGACTTTTGAATGGACCTACCTCGCATCGAGTTGATCTTTTTCTACACCCTAGCTATGACTGTAGCACTGCATTCTGCACTCTCTCCTTTCCTTCTCTATGAATGGTATGCTTTGTCTGTATAGCACGCAAGAAGCAACACTTTTCACTGTATACGAATACATGTGACAATAATAAATCAAATCAAAAACAACATAAGACCATAAGACATAGGAGCGGAAGTAAGGCCATTCGGCCCATCGAGTCCACTCCACCATTCAATCATGGTTGATTTCAACTCCATTTACCCGCTCTCTCCCCATAGCCCTTAATTCCTCGAGAAATCAAGAATTTATCAATTTCTGTCTTGAAGACGCTCAACGTCTCGGCCTCCACAGCCCTCTGAACATCATTCATAAAAGTGGATATCAAAACTCAAAAAGATCTTTCTGTTTATGGACAGATTTGCCTGTGGAGAAATCGGGCTGTTTTAAACTAAATTCCCATCCTGTCCATAATGATCCCGGAATTGAGAGGTTACACCCGTCAGGTCAGATTCATCAGGCGGGGGTCATTTTTATCCACAAACGAGAAGGCTGAGGGGATGATCTGTGACAGTCCAATCCCAAGCCTGGTAGCGAAGTACGAAACAAGGCACTAATGTTCCAAAGAATACGTTTCTTATAGAATGCAGTATGACATGCAACCCAATCCATCACGCAGACCAGCCTCCCATCCATTGACTCCCTCTACACTTCCCGCTGCCTCGGAAAAGCAGCCGGCATAATTAAGGACCCCCCCACGCACCCCGGACATTCTCTCTTCCACCTTCTTTCGTTGAGAAAAAGATACAAAAGTCTGAGGTCACGTACCATCCGACTCGAGAGCAGCTTCTTCCCTGCTGCTGTCAGACTTTTGAATGGACTTACCTCGCACTAAGTTGATCTTTCACTACACCCGAGCTATGACTGTAACACTACATTCTGCGCTCTCTCCTTTCCTTCTCTATGAACGGTATGCTTTGTTTGAATATCTCCGTCAGTGTACCCGAACAGGTGCCGGGGTATGGCGACTAGGGGATCGTCACAATAACTTTATTGCAGTGTTAATGTCAGCCTTATTTGTGACACTAATAAATAAACTTTACAAAGAAAAAGGGCGGCACGGTGGCGCAGTGGTTAGCACTGCTGCCTCACAGCGCCAGGGACCCTGGGTTCGATTCCCGGCTTGGGTCACTGTCTGTGTGGAGTTTGCACATTCCCCCCGTGTCTGCGTGGGTTTCCTCCCAGACTCCAAAGATGTGTGGGTTAGGTGCATTGGCCATGCGAAATTCAAGCAAGAAACAATACTTTTCACTGTATCCCAATATACATGACAGTAATAAATCAAATCAAATCAATCCAGGGAGTGATTGAAGTGAATAGTTTAGATGCATTTAAGGGAGAACTGGATAAAACATGAGGGAGAATGGAATAGAAGGAGATGTGGATAGGATGCGATGAAATTGGGTGGGAGGGGGTTTCATGTGGGGCGTGAATGCTGGCATCACCTAGGTGGCGCGAAAGGTCTCTTTCTCTGCTGTAAAACCCAGTGTGGTTGTCTGTCGTATCTCACCCATTGAGAGGAAAGGTGTGTGAGTGGAGGTGGAAGATTTTGTACGTGGCTTGCCTGATAGGTGGATCCCTCCTGTTTCTCAGAAGACGGCTCCACTACCAGCTGGACAGGTTCACAAATGAGATCAGCATTGCTGTTGGTTCTGTCAGTGTGGGAACATCTGTGGAAGCGTGGACGGTGTGAGCTCTGGGACTGAACAAAGGCAGCTGACAGGAACAGACCATCCAAGCAGTGAAATTACACCTGCAGACAATGAGAACACTGTGCATGCAGCCCCAGCAAAGTGTTTACATGCCCGACAAGCCTCAGCAAGCTGAGCAGTTACTGTAGGCTGACCAAGGCCAGGGAAACCATCCACAGCAAAGCTGACAGTTCACTTCCAGTCACTTCTTTCCTGAAAACGGTTCAGAATGAAGCCAAGGTCTTGTTGAGGTGTGGAAAATGTTCCATATAAGTGTCAACACTGTACAAGCACACACCATTAAGTGAACAGGGGAGTGAGTCTGTTACAGGTGTCACATTCACTCTGACCTTTCATTGCATTTCACAGTTCTCCTGTAGGCCCATAGCTTCACAGCAGCCTACTCCAACTCTGCTTAAATAACGTTCCGGCGGCAAAGTCTTTGATCTCTTTCCCCTTCGTGCGCTTACCTCTCTGCACTCCTCCGATTATCCAGCTCTTTCTGTTCTTAAGCCAAGCATTGGGTCACCTGCCCACGGTGCCAGATTTGGTGTGATGATCATTCTCGTGACGTGACCCAATGCTGTTTATTGTGATAAAGGCACTATATAAAAGCAAGTTAGTGTTTGTGTCCAGCTGCTCCCTAATGTATCGATGTCATTCTCCTAAATTGCTGTGGTAACAAGTCCCACAATCTCACAGAAGGCAGAAAGTACAAAAGCGAGGAATTTCTGGAAAACCGTTCCAAAACACTGATTAGGCGTCAACTGGAGCATTGTGTCCAGCTCTTATCGTATTCATTCACAGGCTAGAGTCTATTACCCGTCCCTAATTGCCCCTTGGGAAGGTGGTGGTGAGCTGCCTTCCTGAACCACTGCAGTCCATGTGGTGTAGGTACATCCACAGTGCTGTTAGGGAGGGAGTTCCAGGATTTTGACCCAGTGACAGTGAAGGAACGGCGATATACTTCCAAGTCAGTTTGGTGAGTGGCTCAGAGGGGAAATTCCAGGTAGTGGCGTTCCCATGTGCCTGCTGCTCTTGTCCTTCTAGATGGTAGAGGTCACTAGTTTGGAAGGTGCTGTCGAAGGAGCCTTGGTGAGTTGCTGCGGTGCATCTTGTCGATGGTACACACGGCTGCTACTGTGCATTGGTGACGGAGGGCGTGAATGTTGAAAGTGGTGGACGGGGTGCCAATCAAGTGACTTGTTTTGTCCTGGATGGTGTCGAGCTTCTTGAGTGTTGTTGGAGCTGCACCCATCCAGGCAAGTGGGGAGTATTCCATCACACTCCTGACTTGTGCCTTGTAGATGGTGGATAGGCTTTGGGGAGTCAGGAGGTGAGTTACTCTCCGCAGTATTCCTAGCCTCTGACCTGCTCTTGTATCCACAGTATTTATATGTTTGTTCTGATGAACACACTTTAGAAAGATGCGAATTACTTTAAGGTGTTGAGGAGATTTACTGGAATGATTCCTGGCGGGAGAGCTTCCAGTGAATGTGGGGAGAGTGGAGAAGCTGGGATTATTCTCCTTAGAGCAGGGAAGGTTAAGGAAACGTTTAATAGAGGTGTCCAAAATTCTGAAGGGCTTTGACAAAATAAGTAAGGCGAAACTGTTTCCACTGGCAGGAGGGCCGGTAACCAGAGGACACAAGATTTAAGATAATTGGCAAAAGAACCAGAGGGGGTGATGAGGGAAAAGAAATTTCAACAGTGAGATGTTTTGATCTGGAAGACTCTGCCTGAAGCAATGGTGGAAGCTGATTCAAGCACGGCTTTGAAAGGGGAATTAGATAAATAATTGAGAAAGAAAGTTCTGCAGGGCTGTGGGAAAAGTGGGACTAATTGGAAATCTCTATTCAAAGCATTAGCACAGGCCCGGCCACAGCTCAGTGGGTAGTCCTGTCGGCTGTGAGTCAGAAGGTTGTTGGTTCAAACCCCACCCCAGAAACTAGAGCACATTAATCAAGGCTGAAACTTGAGCGCAGGACTGAGGGAATGCTACGCGGTCGGAGGCACCGTCTGACAGATCAAAACTTCAGCTGGGAGCCCAGCTTTTCTTCGAGAATAGACATGGAAGCACTGATGCTACTAGATTGACAATGAGCAGGGGAGTGCCCCTGCTGTCCTGGGCAAAATATTTATCACCCAATCAACCACGCATTGATAGATTATTTGGTCATTTTCACCGCGCTTTTTATAGAAACATAGAAACTAGAAGCAGGAGGAGGCCATTCGGCCCTTCGAACCTCCTCTGCCATTCATTGTGATCATGGCTGATCATCGAATTCAATATCATGACCCCCCCTTCCCCCCACATCCCTTGATCCCTTTAGCCCCAAGAGTTATATCTAATTTGTTCTTGAAATCAGACAATGTTTTGGCCTCAACTACTTTCTGTGGGAGTGAATTCCACACATTCACCACCCTCTGGGTGAAGAAATTTCTCCTCAACTCAGTTCTAAAAGATTTACCCCTTATCCTCAAACTATGACCCCTAGTTCTGGACTGCCCCACCATTGAGAACATTCTTTCTGAATCTACCCTGTTTAACCTTGTTAGAATTTTATAAGTTTCTGTGAGATTCCCTCTCACTCTTCTAAACTCCAGTGAATATAATCCTAACTGACTTGGTCTCTCCTCATATGGGATCTTGCTTTGCACAGATTGGCTGTCACACTTCCTACCACAGTGAATATACTTTGATCTGGAAAAATGTGAGGTGATTCATTTTGGTAGGACAAATTTAAATGTGGATTACAGGGTTAAAGGTAGGCTTCTGAAGACTGTGGAGGAACAGAGAGATCTTGGGGTTCATATCCACAGATCTCTAAAGGTTGCCACTCAAGTGGATAGAGCTGTGAAGAAGGCCTATCGTGTGTTAGCTTTTATTAACAGGGGGTTGGAGTTTAAGAGCCGTGGGGTTATGCTGCAACTGTACAGGACCTTGGTGAGACCACATTTGGAGTATTGTGTGCAGTTCTGGTCACCTCACTATAGGACGGATGTGGAAGTGCTGGAAAGAGTGCAGAGGAGATTTACCAGGATGCTGCCTGGTTTGGAGGGTAGGTCTTATGAGGAAAGGTTGCGGGAGCTAGGGCTGTTCTCTCTGGAGCGGAGGAGGCTGAGGGGAGGCTTAATAGAGGTTTATAAAATGATGAAGGGGATAGATAGAGTGAACGTTCAAAGACCATTTCCTCGGGTGGATGGAGCTATTACAAGGGGGCATAACTATAGGGTTCATGGTGGGAGATATAGGAAGGATATCAGAGGTAGGTTCTTTACGCAGAGAGTGGTTGGGGTGTGGAATGGACTGCCTGCAGTGATAGTGGAGTCAGACACTTTAGGAACATTTAAGCGGTTATTGGATAGGCACATGGAGCACACCAGGATGATAGGGAGTGGGATAGCTTGACCTTGGTTTCAGATAAAGCTCGGCACAACATCCTGGGCCGAAGGGCCTGTTCTGTGCTGTACTGTTCTATGTTCTACGTTCTATACTTCAAAAGTACTTGCTTGGCTGTAAAGATCTTTGAGATATCTGATGCTGAAAGTGAGCTGACTGGACTCTTTCTGTGCCTCGTCACCCCACACAACCCAACCTTTGCAGAATGAGCGGCTCGAGAAAGCAGACCTGGTGGTGTTACCATTCCTTCACAATGGTACGATCATCTTTGCGGTATAGGAGTCGGTTTTAGCATGTAAATACAGCAGTGTTTTCACACAACAAGTTACTCTCCGGAGATCCAGAGCAGCTATTTTTTTTAATGTATCCAAGTCTCCTTCTAAGGCAGAAACCAAAGAGTAAGGACCTTCAAAATTCACTTCCTCCACCATCGACGACAATGGCAGCCGTGTGTACCATCTACAAGATGCACTGCAGCAACTCACCAAGGCTCCTTCAACAGCACCTTCTAAACCCACAACCACAACCATCTAAAAGGACAGGAGGGAACACCACCACCTGGAGATTCCCCTCCAAGACACTCACCATCCTGAGTTGGAAACATATCACTGTTCTTTCACTGTCGCTGGGTCAAAATCCTGGAACCCCCTCCCTAACAGCAACTAACACGAAATGATGTAATTGGTACAAAAAAATGGAACTTAAGAAGATGCGTTGCTGAATTTCAGAGAGGCAACAGAAGCAGTCCCCTTCAGTGGCCGGTGGGGCCCAGGGGGGTATATTGCCAACAGGAACCAATTAAGTGGCTGTCATCCAATTAGATGATGGCCAGTTCCTAAGAGCTGCCAACTCAATCAGAGAGGTTGGCAGCTCATCATCGCCACCACTAGCAGTGGCCATTGTGGGTGTTGCATGCCCAGGATGTGGGCATGGTTAGGTTGAGTGGTGTCTTGGCAGGCAGTTGGTGTGGGGTGGGGCCAGTTCTCACTGTGTGGTAGGAATAACAGCAAATTGGACTATTATTTAAATGGTAAAAAATTGCAGCATGCCGCTGTGCAGAGGGACCTGGGTGTCCTTGTGCAGGAATCACAAGGAGTTGGTTTGCAGGTGCAGCAGGTAATTAAGAAGGCAAATGGAATTTTGTCCTTCATTGCTAGGGGGATGGAGTTTAAAAACAGCGAGGTTATGTTGCAGCTGTATAAGGTGCTGGTGAGGCCACACCTGGAGTACTGTGCCCAGTTTTGGTCTCCTTACTTGAGAAAGGATATACTGGCACTGGAGGGGGTGCAGAGGAGATTCACTCGGTTGATTCCAGAGTTGAGAAGCTTGGCTTATGAGGAGAGACTGAACAGACCGGGACTATGCTCATTGGAATTCAGAAGAATGAGGGGGGAACCTTATAGAAACATATAAAATTATGAAGGGAATAGATGAGATAGAAAGAGGGAGGTTGTTCCCACTGGCAGGTGAAACTAGAACTAGGGGGCATTGCCTCAAAATAAGGGGGAGCAGATTTAGGACTGAGTTGAGGAGGAACTTCTTCACCCAAAGGGTTGTGAATCTGTGGAATTCCCTGCCCAGTGAAGCAGTTGAGGCTACCTCATTGAATGTTTTAAGGCAAATATAGATAGATTTTTGAACAGTAAAGGAATGAAGGGTTATGGTGAGTGGGCGGGTAAGTGGAGCTGAGTCTATGAAAAGATCAGCCATGATCTTATTGAATGGCGGAGCAGGCTCGAGGGGCCAGATGGCCTACTCCTACTCCTAGTTCTTATATTCTCCTCGTTGAGTGGGATGTATTTTGGGTGGGATTCTGCGGCTTGCCAGCCACGCTTTTCTCAGTGGCGGGAGGTAGCGCGCTGTTTGCTGGTAGCAGTATTCTCCTGTCCCGCCACTGTCAATGAGATTTACCACTGAAGCCCCCCCCCCCCCCCCCACCCCACCCCAGAGGGAAACCCGTGGGCAGTAGTGCACTGCCAGCGGGACTGGAGAATCCCACCGCCAGTGAATGGCCTGAGAATCCCCGCCCTTTACCTTGAGGGAGCAGGAACATTTGAGGCCCTCAGGGTGTTTCAGCCCAAACCTTCTGCCAGTCGCCTCAAGCCCAGATACGGATCCCACACTCAG
Organism: Mustelus asterias; assembly: GCF_964213995.1. Classification (NCBI taxonomy): domain Eukaryota; kingdom Metazoa; phylum Chordata; class Chondrichthyes; order Carcharhiniformes; family Triakidae; genus Mustelus; species Mustelus asterias. Next base: position 42,007 of record NW_027592324.1, read on the forward strand.
GCCAAGGCTGGCGATGATGTCGGAGGGTGTGATTAGGACCTCAAGGGAACAATGGCTGCTTCCAGGCGGAGGTTCCTTCAGGAAGAGGAGTTGTGATTCCTTTAAGCACATGTGAGGGGGGCAATGGGAAGACGCATCATGTATTCTTTCCCTTCGTCACTGACATTGAAACTGGGAGGTTCGTACAAGCAACGGAAGAGAAAGGTACCGGTACCGTGAGATGTGGAGAAATGGGCAGAGGATCTACTCACTGGGAGATCACCACTGGCGGCACGGTGGCACAGTGGTTAGCACTGCTGCCTCACAGCGCCAGGGACCCGGGTTCGATTCCTGGCTTGCGTCACTGTTTGTGTGAAGTTTGCACGTTCTCCCCATGTCTGCGTAGGTTTCCTCCGGGTGCTCCAGTTTCCTCCCACAATCCAATGATGTGCAGGTTAGGTGGATTGGCCATGCTAAGTTTCCCCTTAGTGTCCAAAGATGTGTAGGCTCAATGGATTAACCACAGTAAATGTGTGGGGTTGGAGGGATAGGGTGGGGCAGAGGGTCTGGGTAAGATACTCTGTCAGAGAATCGGTGCAAACTTGATTTGATTTATTGTCACATGTATTAACATACAGTGAAAAGTATTGTTTCTTGCGTGCTATACAAAGTATACCGTTCATAGAGAAGAAGGAAAGGAGAGGTTGCAGAATATAGTGTTCAGTCAAAGCTAGGATGTAGAGAAAGATCAACTTAATCAGCAACGGTCTGACGGCAGCAGGGAAGAAACTGTTCTTGAGTCGGTTGGTACGTGACCTCAGACTTTTGTATCTTTTTCCCAACGGGAGAAGGTGGAAGAGAGAATGTCCGGGGTGCGTGGGGTCGTTGATTATGCTGGCTGCTTTGCCGAGGCAGCGGGAAGTGTAGACCGGGAATTGATGGGCTGAATGGCCTCTTCTCCATTGCAGGGATTCTATAATTTTATATCTTCTACTTGTGTTGTAAAACCACCATAAATCATATTCCAATGTTGCAAAAAAAAAACAGATCAGTGCCACGTGCAGTGATCCAGGAGCGAATGGAAACCAAAGAAAACAGAGTGAAGATAAACGCAGAGAGAGAGAGAGAGAAAATGACACAAATCTGAAAATGACATTTACAAAAGAAAAGTGAAAACCGGAATGTGTTAAGCAATTTTCACCTCACCTTTAGTTAGAATGATGTGAGCTCACAGAATGATCTTAAGGTGTTAATAGTTTTCCTGCTCCACGTTTTAAACTTTGCCCGAAACACGTGGGTTTTTTTTTTCCATGTTTATATAAAGGAATCACTTGCTCTGTCGTCCTGCTGACTCTCGGAGGCTGTGGAATTTTATTCTTCTTAAAGAGAGGCAGTGGGCCTTGGCGACACTAATAGAGAACTAGGCCAGGAGCAAGGACCTCTCCCACTGTCCTGCCTCAGCCCAAACACATCATCACACACAGACATTCAAACTGCTCATTGGTATCTCGTCATTCAGAGCACTGCACTGAAGCAAGGTGCTGGATAACTTGCTCTAATCCAGAGTGAAATGGCAAAGGCTGCAGTTGTGTTGAGGACAAAATAACTCATTGCAATCTATTGAATCAAGTTGGGATAGAACCAGAGGGCACAACCTCAGGCTGAAGGGACGATCCTTTAAAACAGAGATGAGGAGGAATTTCTTCAGCCAGAGAGTGGTGAATCTGTGGAACTCTTTGCCGCAGAAGGCTGTGGAGGCCGGGTCATTGAGTGTCTTTTTAAGACAGAGATAGATAGATAGGTTCTTGATCAATAAGGGGATCAGGGGTTATGGGGAAAAGGCAGGAGAATGGGGATGAGAAAAATATCAGCCATGATTGAATGGCGGAGCAGACTCGATGGGCCGAGTGGCCTAATTCTGCTCCTATGTCTTATGGTCTTATGATGTGGAGATGCCGGCGTTGGACTGGGGTGGGCACAGTAAGAAGTCTCACAACATCAGGTTAGAGTCCAACAGGTCTATATAGAACATAGAACAGTACAGCACAGAACAGGCCCTTCGGCCCACGATGTTGTGCCGAGCTTTGTCTGAAACCAAGATCAAGCTATTTCCTCCCTATCATCCCGAAGTACTCCATGTGCCTATCCAATAGCTTCTTAAATGTTCCTAAAGTTTCTGACTCCACTATCCCTGCAGGCAGTCCATTCCACACCCCAACCACTCTCTGAGTAAAAAACCCACCTCGGACATCCTTCCTATATCTCCCACCATGAACCCTATAGTTATGCCCCCTAGTTACCGCTCCATTCACCCGAGGAAATAGTCTTTGAATCACGAGCTTTCGGAGCGCTGCCCCTTCATCAGCTACCTTCAACTCACCTGATGAAGGGGCAGTGCTCCGAAAGCTCGTGATTCCAAATAAACCCGTTGGACTTTAACCTGGTGTTGTGAGACTTTTTCCTGTTGGGATGGCACGGGGATGGGCAGAATGGTTATCCATGGGCTCCAATGCTACCCTCACCAACACACACACATGGTTCACTGTGCGACTCCTGTGCTCGGTACGACTGGCCATGGCTCAGTGGGCAACACTCTCAACCTAAGGTAATGGCAAAATACTGCAGATGCTGGAATCTGAAACAAAAACAGAAAATGCTGGAAAATCTCAGCAGGGCTGACGGCATTTTGGAGAGAGAATAGAGCCAACATTTCGAGTTTGGATGACCCTTTGATGAAGGATCATCCAGGCTTGAAATGTTGGCTCTAACATTCTCGACCTCTTTAGTCACAAGGTTGAGAGTTCAAATCAGTTCAGTACAACAATCTCAGCTGACACCTAGACGCACAGTGGAGGGAGTGCCACACTGCTGGACGTGCAGCCTTTGGGATATGACATCAAACTGAAGCTCCACTTTGCCTTCTCGGGTGAGGAGGAGAAAGATCCCACTGTTTTAAAGCGTGGGGAGTTAACGTCAGTGTCCAGGTCGATATTTATCTCTTCCACACGGGAAGAGTGATGGATTCTTCGTGAAATGCATTGTATAAATACAACTCTTCCTTCAGCTAGTCAACCAAACTCAAAGGGGATGAGATAATTATCTGAAGAGATAACATTTGTAGGGCTACACAGTGGGGCGGTACAGTGGTTAGCACTGCTTCCTCACAGTGCCAGGGACCCGGGTTCAATTCCCGGCTTGGGTCACTGTCTGTGTGGAGTTTGCACGTTCTCCCCGAGCCTGCGCGTGTTTCTCCGGGTGCTCCGGTTTCCTCCCACAGTCCAAAGATGGTTAGCATTGGCCATGCTAAATTGTCCCTCAGTGTGTGGTGACCAGGGGATTTTCACAGTAACTTCATTGCAGTGTTAATGTAAGCCTACTTCTGAACACAAATACATAAACTTAAGGATGTGAGAGTGGGAAAAGCAAAGGGATATGGGCCAAAGGCAGGTACATGGAGTTAAGCGCAGATCAGCCATGATCTCAGTGAATGGTGGAACAGGCTTGATGGGCTGAATGGCCTACTCCTGTTCCTATGATCATCCCCTTATCCTGAGACTGTGCCACCTCCCTTTTTCTAGAGTCCCCAGCCACGTGCAGACATTTCTCTACGTCCACAAAGAACAGTACAGCACAGGAACAGGCCCTTCGGCCCTCCAAGCCTGTGCCAATCACGTTGCCCTATCTAGACCAACTGCTTATATCCCTCTATTCTCCGTTTGTTCATGTGCCTATCAAGATAAGTTTTAAATGTGACTATCGTAACTGCCTCAACCACCTCACTTGGCAGTGCATTCCAGGCTCCCACCACCACCCTCTGTGTAAAAAAACTTCCCCCGCACATCTCCACTGAACCTTTCCCCCCTTATCTTGAACTTGTGCCCCCTTTGTAATTGTCACTTCTGCCCCTGGGAAAAAGCTTCCAACTGTTCACCCTATCCACGCCCCTCATAATTTTATCAAGATCCCTCAGAAACTGAAAGGCTGTCATTTTCTAACAAAGATGCAGTTTCCTCGCTCGGGAGAAGCAGCTGATATTCAGGATGCCACATAACTGAAGACCATGCCACATCTTTGCTTGCTACGCTTGACTTATTTCCCAAGCCACCGCTGCAGTTGGCCATAAGGATCAATGCAGTTGCCATTCCAGCTGGATCTCTGTCCAAAAAAAAAACACATTCCTTTTCTCCGGGACTTAGTTACATGCACTGGGATTCCTTCCTGCTCAGTCTAAACGCTGATGAAATGATATGCCCCCGGTTCCTCTCCAACTCCTGATCCTGGAAGCAGTTCCAAGCCAAACTGTGCGGGAGAGTCAGGGAGTCACCTTTTTACAAATAAACAGAGCGCTGAAGGAATGGACAGGGGACGCTTGGCACAGGGATACGAGAGGGGGGAAAGTGAATCGTCAAGGCTTCCCGAAATCTGGCTTGTCAAGAAGCCAGAAGGTCAGTGAGTCAACACAGGCTGTGGATTACACAAGGTACACCAGCAAACTAAACATCCTTTTCCCATACATATCCTTCCAGTGCATTCTGCATCTTATTTTTCTTTTCAAAGACAGTTGACAAGATCACAGAGTTACCAACCAATTTTTACATTGGATACACGCCACAGAAACAGGCCATTCAGCCCAACCAGTCTGTGCTCCACTCAAGCCTCTTCACATCTTTTGTCATCTAAATCTATCATCTGCCCTCAATTCACGTCTCCCATAAGACATAGGAGCAGAGTTAGGCCACTCGGCCCATCGAGTCTGCTCTGCCATTCAATCATGGCTGATATTTTTCTCATCCCCATTCTCCTGCCTTTTCCCCATAACCCCTGATCCCCTTATTAACCAAGAACCTATCTATCTCTGTCTTAAAGACACTCAATGACCTGCGCTCCACAGCCTTCTGCGGCAAAGAATTCCACAGATTCACCACTCTCTGGCTGAAGAAATTCCTCCTCATCTCTGTTTTAAAGGATCGTCCCTTTGACCTGAGGTTGTGCCCTCTGGTTCTAGTTTTTCCTACTAGTGGAAACAGCCACTCCATGTCCACTCTATCCAGGCCTCGCAGTATGCTGTAAGTTTCAATAAGAATGTGGATGGCATGGTGGCACAGTGTGGTTAGCACTGCTGCCTCACAGCTCCAAGGACCTGGGTTCAATTCCCAGCATGGGTCACTGTCTGCGTGGAGTTTGCACATTCTCCCCATGTCTGCGTGGGTTTCCTCCGGGTGCTCCGGTTTCCTCCCACAGTCCAAAGATGTGCACGTTAGATTGATTTGCCATGCTAAATTGCCCCTTCGTGTCCTGGGATGTGTAGGTTAGAGGGATTAGTGGAGTAAATGTATGGGGTAGTGGGGGTAAGGCCTAGGTGGGATTGTTGTCGGTGAGACTCGATGGGCCGAATGGCCTCCTTCTGCACTGTTGGGTTTCTATGATTCTACGAAGATCCCCCCCTCATCCTTCTAAACTCCAATGACTACAGACCCAGAGTCCTCAACCGTTCCTCATACGACAAGCTCTTCATTCCAGGGATCATTCCTGTGAACCTCGCATGTTTAACCAGTGTAACCAGCTTAACTAGCTTCTGAGGAAGAATATCCTTGCTGTAGAGGGAGTACAGTGAAGGTTTACCAGGCTAATTCCTGGGATGGCAGGTCTGTCATATATGGAGAGACTAAGTCAGTTAGGATTATATTCTCTGGAGTTTAGAAAAGTGAGAGGGGATCTCATAGAAACTTATAAACTTCTAACAGGGTTAGACAGGGTAGATTCAGAAAGAATGTTCTCACTGTTGAGGGTACAGACCTAGGGGTCATAGTTTGAGGATAAGGGGTAAACCTTTTTTGAACTGAGATGAGGAGAAATTTCTTCACCCAGAGGGTGGTGAATGTGTGGAATTCACTCCCACAGAAAGTAGTTGAGGCCAAAACATTGTCTGATTTCAAGAAGAAATTAGATATAGCTCTTGGGGCTAAAGGGATCAAGGGATATGGGGGGAAGGGGGGAACAGGATATTGAAGTTGATGATCAGCCATGATCAAGGTGAATGGCGGAGCAGCCTCGAAGGGCCGAATGGCCTCATCCTGCTTCTAGTTTCTGTGTTGCTGTTCAAATACAACCAAATCTGTCGCTTCCAGCCAGTTCCACCGTTCTCTGGGTAAAGAAGTTTCTTCTGAATTCCCTATCGCATTGTCAGGGGACCATCTTATATTCACAGCCTCTAGTCATGCTCTTTCCCACAACAGGAAACATTCTTGCTGTGTCCACGCTATCAAAACTTTTCGTAGATACAAAAGTCTAAGGTCATGTATCAAGTGACTCAAGAACAGCTTCTTCCCTGCTGCCATCAGACTTTTGACTGGACCTACCTTATATTAAGCTGATCTTTCTCTACACCTTGTCTGTAACTGTAGCACTACATTCTGCACCCTCTCCTTTCCTTCTCGCCTATGTGCTCTATGAACGGTATGCTTTGTCTGTATAGCGTGCAAAAAACAATATTTTTCACTGTATCCCAATCCATGTGACAATAATAGATCAATCTCGAAGAGGCCAGCCTTCATTTACCAAGAGAAGAGGGATCTAGCCCCTCAATCCTTTCCTGATATATATACCTGTGAATTTCCCACATCACTCTCTCAAATCCTCTCTGCATCCTCTCCAGTGCCTTTCTATAAAATAGCATCCAGAACTGTACACAATACTCGAGTGTAATCTAACCAAGATTCAATACAGGTTCAGCATAACTGCCCATCATTTCAATACTATCTCTGTAAGAATAAAGCCTAGTCCTCAGTTTGCTATTTTATGGCCTTGCTAACCTGGAGTATTTGTACTCCGAGACCCCTTTGTTCCTCTGCACCTCCCAAATTTACACTTTCCAACCAGTAAGTGACCCCCTATTCTTCCTATCAAATTGTACAATCTCACGTTTACCTGCGTCGAGTACAACTTGCCAATTAGCTGCTCACTCTGTCAACTTGGTGAAATTCAAAGATGTGCGGGTTAGGTGGATTGGCCGTGCTAAATTGCCCCTTAGCGTCGGGGGGGTAGCTAGGGTAAATGCATGGGGTTGTGGGGGTAGGGCCTGGGTGGGATTGTGGTTGGTGCAGACTCAATGGGCCGAATGGCCTCCTTCTGCACTGTAGGATTCTATGATTCCCCTCCTGAGATTTGTTGCAGTCCTCCTCAGGACGGACCATCCCCACAACTTCCCCCAAATTTGGTCTTGCCAACAAATATAGCAATAGCTTTTTTGTTCGGATTCCGAAGTCCAAATGGTTTGTGCAAACTGTGAGCTGTGGTGGTCCCGGCATTGATGCTTGTGGAACACCATCACTCACCTTCTGCCACTCTGAATAATGACACTTTACTGTCACTCTCTGCCCTCTGGCTTGAAGCTAGCAATGATGTGGAGGTGCCGGCGTTGGACTGGGGTAAACACAGTAAGAAGTCTAACAACACCAGGTTAAAGTCCAACAGGTGTATTTGGTAGCAAAAGCCACTAGCTTTCGGAACCCTGTTTGTGCCCTGTTTGTAATCAGAACTCGCACCCACCTGACGAAGGGACAGCCTGTTCCGAAAGCTAGTGGCTTTTACTACCAAATACACCTGTTGGACTTTAACCTGGTGTTGTTCGACTTCTTACTGAAGCTAGCAACCCATTCAGCCTGACTCCAGACTCCCTGACTACATTCATCAGTCTGTTCACAAAGACCTTTTGAAAATCCAGATAAATTACATCTACTACACTCCCAGTGTCTACACTCGCCCCCTAACCCCTCAAAAAATTCAATACATTTGATCAGGAAAGATTTTTCCTCTTAATTATTTTTTCTCATTTTGAGGAGTTCGTTTCTCTCAGTGCGGAGTCTATTATTTTTGCTTCGATTTACTATTGTCACACCTATTGGGATACAATTAAAAGTATTGTTTCTTGCGCACTATACAGACAAAGCATACCATTCATACAGAAGGAAAGGACACAGTGCAGAATGTAGTGTTACAGTCACAGCTAGGGTATAGAGAAAGATCAACTTAATGCGAGGTAGGTCCATTCAAAAGTCTGACAGCAGCAGGGAAGAAGCTGTTCTTGAGTCGGTTGGTACGTGGCCTCAGACTTTTGTATCTTTTTCCCAAAGGAAGAAGGTGGAAGAGAGAATGTCCGGGGTGCGTGGGGTCCTTAATTATGCTGGCTGCTTTGCCAAGGCAGCTGGAAGTGTAGACAGAGTCAATGGATGGGAGGCTGGTTTGGGTGATGGGTTGGGCTACATTCACAATAAGTTCTGTCACCTTTCTTAAACACAGGAATTAGATCAGCTATCCACCAATCCCCTGGGAATACACCCATTTCTAATGAAAATTATTAAAAATATGCAGCAATGCTCCTGCCATTTCTTCACCAGATTCTTTTATAATCTGCCGATATAATCCACCTGCACAAAGTTTAATCTAAATGGTTGCCACTGGCAAATGACAAAATTCATTTTTTAAACATCGGTTAGGTCACTTTATCCTCATATTAAGTTTGAGTTATAAGGATTGGCTGGATAGACTGGGACTTTTTTCTCTGGATGGTAGAAGGCTGAGGGGTGATCTTATAGAGGTCTATAAAATAATGAGGGGCATAGATCAGCTGGATAGTCAATATCTTTTCCCAAAGGTAGGGGGGTCTAAAACTAGAGGGCACAGGTTTAAGGTGAGAGGGGAGAGATACAAAAGGATTCAGAGGGACAATTTTTCAAACAGAGGGTGGTGAGTGTCTGGAACAAGCTGCCAGAGGCAGTAGTAGAGGCGGGTACAATTTTGTTTTTTAAAAAGCATTTAGACAGTTACATGGGTAAGATGGGTATAGAGGGATATGGGCCAAATGTGGGCGATTGGGACTAGCTTAGTGGTTAAAAAAAAAGGGGTGGCATGGACAAGTTGGGCTGAAGGACCTGTTTCCATGCTGTAAACCTCTATAACTGCATGACTCATCAATGATAACAGCAACCTGCATTGCTATAGTGCCTTTAATGTAGTAAATGTTCCCAGGCACCGCACAGAAGCAATTGGCCAACAATATTTGAAATCAGGCTACACAAGGTGATATCGGGACAGCTCCAGGGACACGGGTTCGATTCCCGGCTCGGGTCACTGTCTGTGTGGAGTCTGCACATTCTCCCCGTGTCTGCGTGGGTTTCCTCCGGGTGCTCCGGTTTCCTCCCACGCTCCACAAAGATGTGCGGGTTAGGTGGATTGGCCGTGCTGTTGACCCTAGTGTCAGGGGGATTTGCAGGGTAAATGTGTGGGGTTGCGGAGGTGGGGTCTGGGTGGGATTGTGGTCGGTGCGGGATTGTGGTCGGTGCAGACTCGATGGGTGGAATGGCCTCTTTCTGCACTGCAGGGATTCTATGATCACAGAAAGATGTGGGTGCAGCAAGCAATGAGAAAAACAACCATACCACAGTCCTCATTACAAAGGGATTAGAGATCAGACAGGACATTGGCGAGGCCACTCCTCGAGTAGTGTGTGCAGTTTGGGTCTCTTATCTAAAGGGCATATTTGACCTAGACCAAGGGCAACCTCGGCTAGTGAATGGGCCGCATGAGTGGCCGTTCCTCATCTCAGTGGGCCACAAGATTGAAATCGGGTTTGTTCACTCTCCGTGACCCCATGAATCAGATTAAATACATTTAATACACGCTGAATGTTCCATAACCAGTTATAGAAAGTGCTTCATCATTTCGATATTAATGGAACTGTCATCAACTTCAAATGGTAAAAACGAAAGGAATATTGAAGCTTTGGACACAGAGGGAGCGCACGGCTCTCACAGTCAGTGTTGTGAGCAATCAGCACCCACCTCACTTCACTCACCCTCGCTTTACGTGCGAATCACTTCAGTCACACCAGGAGGAAAAAAACTACACAGACGGGAATCAGCGGAATGTGGTGACCCCGCGTCTGGGCAACGGTCAACAAAATGTCTCGTGAGGGCCGCACTCGGAACCCAGATAGGCCGCAGGTTGCCCAGCACTGCGCTGGAGGGAGGGTGATGGAGATTCGCTAGACTGGCTCCTGGGGTGAGAGTGGTCTGATGAGCGATTTAAGTAGACCCGGCCTATATTCTCTGGCGTTTAGAAGAATGTGAAGAAATCTCATTGAAACATTCAAGATTTTGATTGAATGGAGGCTGGGAGATTGTTTCTGCTGGTCTTCTCCCTGGTTCCTGTGGCTATGACTCATCTTTCATTCCCTCCCCCTGCAGTATAAATATCTCCCACTTTCTCTGCCTTTCAGCTTTGACAAAGAGTCGTCTGGACTGGAAACGTCAGCTCTTTTCTCTCCTTACAGATGCTGCCAGACCTGCTGAGATTTTCCAGCGTTTTCCCTTTTGAAATCTCTTTGCTCGAAGGGTTGTGAATCTTTGGAATTCTCTGCCGCAGGGGGTTGTGGATGCTCCATCGTTGAATATATTTCCGGCTGGGGTGGATAAATTTTTGGGGTCTCTCGAGGAATTAAGGGATATGAGGATTGGGCGGGAGAATGGAGTAGAAACCTCGGGTCAGCCATGTTTGAACTGAATGGGGAAGCAGACTCGATGGGTCAACTTCTGCTGCTGTTTCTTCTGTTCTTGTGAGAGATAATCCCACTTGAACGCACAAAATTCTTCAGAGGCCCCGATAAGAGTGGATGCTGGGTTGATGTATTCTCTGGTTGGGGAAATCTGGAACACAGTGGTTACAGTCTCCACACAAGGAGCCAGGGATTTAGAATGGAGATGTGGAAAAAATGTCTTCTCTCATAAGGATGTGAACGTTTGGAACTTCTATCTCAAGAGGGCTGCGAATGCTCACTCGCTTAGTCAGTCATTCAGTGTATTCTAGGAAAGGGTTTGATAGATTTTTGGATACCAAGGGAATCAAAGAATATGGTAATGGCGTGGGAAGCTATCGCTAAGGTAGCAGATCAGCTGTGATCCTCTGGAATGGCAGAACCAGGCTCCAGGGGCCTACTCCTGCTCTGACTCCCTAATGATGGAGGAGGAGAGAGGGGCTGAGAGTTATAGTGAGGGGAATTCTCGAGCTCAGAGCCTCCGCACAGAAGGCGAGAGAACATTCTACCGCGGCGTACATTAAACCGAGTGGACAATCGTTCAAATTGGGAATTATTAAGGCTGAACAATGAGGTTCCTGATAGGCAGGGGTCACATTACCGTACAGCGGAATGTGCAAAATGCAAAATAGGTCAGAGCAGAAATTAGGCACGAAAGGCGCAGTGACAGACTCTGGGCATCGCGAACATGAATCGCAGTGATTTAGACGGAAAAAGTGGTAAAGATTAGCACAAATAAGCCATTGCGAGGACGCTTTGCCAGATAATGAAGGGATTAGTGAAATATTGCAGCATCAAGGCTATCAATGAATCTGGCAGCAGCTAGCAAGGATTATTAAAGCTCTGAAAACACACAGTGTGACACTCTGAGTTACAAGAACACTAATGCACAAAGCGCAGAGAAAATTCACTTACTGTCCATGATAAACACCACAGGCTAACTGCAGATGAAAAGAATCACATGCAAATAAATTAATCATCGTATTTGTATTTTTTTTTGCCCTATTAAAGTGGCAATTCGGCAGCCAATAGCGGGCAACTCCAAAGCCAGCTATCTGCTGGATAACTCAACTCTCGAAGCACAGTGCAACAACTTGCATTCCTATAGCACCTTTAGTGAAGTAAGGACCAGGTTCTTCAGAACAACAACTCGTATTTACGTAGCACCTTCTCACTAAACAAAACACCCCAAGGCATTTCATCGCAGAATTATCAAACTAAGGACCCCCACCAAGGCGCATCAGGTGATTTGAGGTCAGGTGACCAAAAGGTTGAGCAAAAAACGAAGGTCTTTTTTTTTTTAAAAAGATGCCTCTTAAGAGAAGAAAGTGAGATAGCGAGACGGAGAACTGTTCAGAGGGAATTCGCTGGGCCTTGGGCCCAGGCAACTTGCTGAAGGCATGGGCCACCAATGGTGACAGGTGGGACTAAACTTTGTCCACCATCTACAAGGCACAAGTCAGGAGTGTGATGGAACACTCTCCACTTGCCTGGATGGGTGCAGCTCCCAACAACACTCAAGAAGCTCAACACCATCCAGGAGGTGGTGGCCTAGTGGTATTGTCAGTGGGCTGGTACTCTGGGGACCTGGGTTCGAGTCCCATCGTGGCAGATGGTGCAACTTGAATTCAATAAAAATTAAAAGTCTAATGATGACCATGAAACTATTGTCGTAAAAGTACTCTTGCTACCCGTTGGAATGAGAGCTTGTTTGAATTTGGCAGATATTAGAACATAGAATCCTACGGTGCAGAAGGAGGCCATTCGGCCCATCAAGTCTGCACCGATCATAATCCCACCCAGGCCCTATCCCCATAACCCCATGCATTTACCCTACCTAGTCCCCATGACACTAAGGGGCAATTTAGTGTGGCCAACCCATCTAACCTGCACATCTTTGGAGTGTGGGAGGAAACCGGAGCACCCGGAGGAAACCCACGCAGACACGGGGAGAATGTGCAAACTCCGCACAGACAGTGACCCAAGCCGGGAATCGAACCCAGATCCCTGACGCTGTGAGGCAGCAGCGCTAACCACTGTGCCACCGTGCCACTCCTGGGTCCTTGATATGAAAAGTGAAAGGATTTATATCAGGATTTCATCTCAGCAACAGAAAATGGAAACTTCGCCATAAATATCCTCATGTCCCTCAGTTAGCGTCCAAAAATATATCAACCAATGTCTTAAATATTCTCAACAACAGAGGATCCACTGCTCTCTGGATAAAGAATTCCAAAAATTCACAACCCCCTGAGAGAAGAAAGCTCGCATCATCTCAGTCCTAAACCATCGTCCCATATTCCGAGACTGTGCTGCTGTGTTCTAGATACCCCAGCCAGGGGAAAGAGGGCAGCACAGTAGTTAGCACTGCCCCCTCACAGCGCTAGGAACCCTGTGCTGCTTGGGGTTTCCTCCGGGTGCTCTGATTTCCTCCTACACTCCAAAGATGTGCAGGTTAGGTGGATTGGCCATGATAAATTGCCCCTTAGTGTCCAAAGATGTGCAGGTTAGGAATATTAGCCATGATAAATTGCCCCTTATTGTCCCACGATGTGTAGCTTAGGTGGATGGACCATGCCAAATTGCCCCTTAGTGTCCAAAGATGTATCGGTTAGGTGGATTGGCCATGCTAAATTGCCCCTCAGTGTCCCAAAATGTATTTGTTAAGGAGATGAGTGGGGTAAGTATGTGGGGCTGCAGGGATAGGACCTGGGTGGGATATGCTGTCGGACGGTCAGTGCAGCCTCAATGGGCCGAATGGCCTCCTGCTGCCGTGTAGAGGTTCTATGATTCCATGTGTGATTCTAAACTCCCAGCATCCACCCTGTCAAGCCGCTATGAATTCAATATGTTTCAATGCAATTAGTCTCATTCTCCTAAACTTCCCAGTCTACTCAGCCTCTCCTCAGAGAACAGCCCGCTTATCCCAGGAATGAGTCTATTCAGACCTCTTTGTACCCTCTGTAAGGCGGTTCACAACTTGTATCCTCCATCTTTCGGATCACAAATTGCTGGGAGGGTGGCGGCAGTGAGCGGCATTTCACGAGACATTTCTTTTTTGAACAACAATTTTTTGTTTAATTGCTTTTGTCGATTGCCAGGTACGGGCAACTGGGAAAACAGTTTCAGGGGAGTCAAAGGTTATGGAAATAATTAAGAAAAATTCTAAACCCTGTTTAGTGCTATTTACCAAGAAAACGATACCAAGATCAGATCGGCGAGGAGTAGGCCATTCGACCCCTCGAGCCTGCTCTGCCATTCAATAAAATCATGGTTGATCAGATTGTGGTCTCAACTCCCCTTCCTTGTCTGTCCCCCCGTAATCCTTAACTCCCGTGCAGATCAAATATCTGATGTGGAAATGCCGGCGTTGGACTGGGGTAAGCACAGTAAGAAGTCTCACAGCACCAGGTTAAAGTTCAACAGGTTTATTTGGAATCACGAGCTTTCGGAGCGCTGCTCCTTCATCAGTTTCATCCCTACTCACCTGATGAAGGAGCAGCGCTCTGAAAGCTCGTGATTCCAAATAAACCTGTTGGACTTTAACCTGGTGTTGTGATCGAAAGTCTGTCTAACTCAGCACTGAAGCTATTCAGCGAGCCACAGCCTCCTCAGCTCTCTGTGGAAGAGAATTCCAAACACAAACAACTCAGAAAAAAACCCCTCCTCCACCTTGGTCACAAATGGGAGGCCCCTTATTTTTAAACTGTGCCCCCTTGTTCTAGATTCTCCCCCCAAGGGGAAAGATCCTCTCAGCATTTTACCCTATCGAGCCCTCACAGTGTTTCAACAAGGTCACCTCTCATCCTTCTAAACGTCAATGAGTGTGCCACCAGGGCTGCACGGTAGCACAGTGGTTAGCGCTGCTGCCTCACAGCGCCAGAGACTCGGGTTCGATTCCCGGCTTGGGTCACTGTCTGTGTGGAGTTTGCACGTTCTCCCCGTGTCTGCGTGGGTTTACTCCGGGTGTTCCGGTTTCCTCCCACAGTCCCAAGATGTGTGGGTTAGGTTGATTGGCCATGTTATATTGCTCCTTAGTGTCAGAGAGATTAGGAGGGTAAATATGTGGGGTTACAGGGATAGGACAGGACCTGGGTGGCACCGTGGTTAGCACTGCTGCCTCACAGCTCCAGGGACCCGGGTTCGATTCCCGGCTTGGGTCACTGTCTGTGTGGAGTCTGCACATTCTCCCCGTGTGTTTCCTCCGGGTGCTCCGGTTTCCTCCCACACTCGGAAAATGTGCATTGGCCGTGCTAAATTGACCCGAGTGTCTGGGGGATTAGCAGGGTAAATATGTGGGTGACGGGAATAGGACCTGGGTGAGATTGTGGTCGGTGCGGACTCGATGGGCCGAATGGCGTCCTTCTGCACTGTAGGGATTCTGTGATTCTATGAGTATACGTCTAACCTGCTCATATGAGAATCCCATCATCCCACAAGTCAGTGAACTTTCTCGGAACTGCTTCCAACACAAATATTTCTTTCATCCAGAAAGCAGACCAAAACAATGCTCTAGGTGTGGTCTCACCAAGGCTCTGGGCAGTTTGTAGCAAGACTTCCCTACTTTAATACTCCATCGCCCTTGCAATTAAGGCCAACATTCCATTGACCTTCCTCATTATTTGCTGTCCCTGGTTGTGACAAGTGGGAATCTACAAAACCCTCGTGTCTGATGTTGCTGTAAAAATCCTGAGGAGTTGCGAGTGGAAAATGGGAACAGGAGGAGGCCATTCAGCCCATCGAGTCTGTTCAATCATTCAATGAGATCACAGCTGACCTGTATCCCAATTTGTGTGGGTTTCCTCCGGATGCTCCGGTTTCCTCCCACAGCCCAAAGACGTGCTGGTTAGGTGCATTGGCCATGCTAAATTCTCCCTCGGTGTACCCGAACAGGCACCGGAGGTGTGGCGACGAGAGAATT
>NW_027592325.1:7500-57492 GCF_964213995.1 Mustelus asterias
CCTCTGACAGTGCGGCACTCCCTCAGCACTGACCCTCTGACAGTGCGGCACTCCCTCAGCACTGACCCTCTGACAGTGCGGCACTCCCTCAGCACTGACCCTCTGACAGTGCGGCACTCCCTCAGCACTGACCCTCTGACAGTGCGGCACTCCCTCAGCACTGACCCTCTGACAGTGCGGCACTCCCTCAGCACTGACCCTCTGACAGTGCGGCACTCCCTCAGTACTGACCCTCTGACAGTGCGGCACTCCCTCAGCACTGACCCTCTGACAGTGCGGCACTCCCTCAGCACTGACCCTCTGACAGTACGGCACTCCCTCAGCACTGACCCTCTGACAGTGCGGCACTCCCTCAGTACTGACCCTCTGACAGTGCGGCACTCCCTCAGCACTGACCCTCTGACAGTGCGGCACTCCCTCAGCACTGACCCTCTGACAGTACGGCACTCCCTCAGTACTGACCCTCTGACAGTGCGGCACTCCCTCAGCACTGACCCTCTGACAGTGCGGCACTCCCTCAGCACAGACCCTCTGACAGTGCGGCACTCCCTCAGCACTGACCCTCTGACAGCACGGCACTCCCTCAGCACTGACCCTCTGACAGTGCGGCACTCCCTCAGTACTGACCCTCTGACAGTGCGGCACTCCCTCAGCACTGACCCTCTGACAGTGCGGCACTCCCTCAGCACTGACCCTCTGACAGTGCGGCACTCCCTCAGCACTGACCCTCTGACAGTGCGGCACTCCCTCAGCACTGACCCTCTGACAGTGCAGCACTCCCTCAGCACTGACCCTCTGACAGTGCGGCACTCCCTCAGCACCGGCCCTCTGACAGCGCAGCACTCCCTCAGCACTGACCCTCTGACAGCGCAGCACTCCCTCAGCACTGACCCTCTGACAGTGCGGCACTCCCTCAGCACTGACCCTCTGACAGTGCGGCGCTCCCTCAGCACTGACCCTCTGACAGTGCGGCACTCCCTCAGCACTGACCCTCTGACAGTGCGGCACTCCCTCACACTGACCCTCTGACAGTGCGGCACTCCCTCAGCACTGACCCTCTGACATTGCGGCACTCCCTCAGCACTGACCCTCTGACATTGCGGCGCTCCCTCAGCACTGACCCTCTGACAGTGCGGCACTCCCTCAGCACTGACCCTCTGACATTGCGGCACTCCCTCAGCACTGACCCTCTGACATTGCGGCGCTCCCTCAGCACTGACCCTCTGACAGCGCAGCCCTCCCTCAGCACTGACCCTCTGACAGCGCAGCACTCCCTCAGCACTGACCCTCTGACAGCGCAGCACTCCCTCAGCACTGACCCTCTGACAGTGCAGCACTCCCTCAGCACTGACCCTCTGACAGTGCGGCACTCCCTCAGCACTGACCCTCTGACAGTGCGGCACTCCCTCAGCACTGACCCTCTGACAGTGCGGCACTCCCTCAGCACTGACCCTCTGACAGCGCGGCACTCCCTCAGCACTGACCCTCTGACAGCGCGGCACTCCCTCAGCACTGACCCTCTGACAGTGCGGCACTCCCTCAGCACTGACCCTCTGACAGTGCGGCACTCCCTCAGCACTGACCCTCTGACAGTGCAGCACTCCCTCAGCACTGACCCTCTGACAGTGCGGCACTCCCTCAGCACTGACCCTCTGACAGCGCAGCACTCCCTCAGCACTGACCCTCTGACAGCGCGGCACTCCCTCAGCACTGACCCTCTGACAGCGCGGCACTCCCTCAGCACTGACCCTCTGACAGCGCGGCACTCCCTCAGCACTGACCCTCTGACAGCGCGGCACTCCCTCAGCACTGACCCTCTGACAGCGCGGCACTCCCTCAGTACTGACCCTCTGACAGTGCGGCACTCCCTCAGTACTGACCCTCTGACAGCGCGGCACTCCCTCAGCACTGACCCTCTGACAGCGCAGCACTCCCTCAGCACTGACCCTCTGACAGTGCGGCACTCCCTCAGCACTGACCCTCTGACAGTGCGGCGCTCCCTCAGCACTGACCCTCTGACAGTGCGGCGCTCCCTCAGCACTGACCCTCTGACAGTGCGGCACTCCCTCACACTGACCCTCTGACAGTGCGGCACTCCCTCAGCACTGACCCTCTGACATTGCGGCGCTCCCTCAGCACTGACCCTCTGACAGTGCGGCACTCCCTCAGCACTGACCCTCTGACATTGCGGCACTCTCTCAGCACTGACCCTCTGACTTTGCGGCGCTCCCTCAGCACTGACCCTCTGACAGCGCAGCACTCCCTCAGCACTGACCCTCTGACAGCGCAGCACTCCCTCAGCACTGACCCTCTGACAGCGCAGCACTCCCTCAGCACTGACCCTCTGACAGTGCAGCACTCCCTCAGCACTGACCCTCTGACAGTGCGGCACTCCCTCAGCACTGACCCTCTGACAGTGCGGCACTCCCTCAGCACTGAGCCTCTGACAGTGCGGCACTCCCTCAGCACTGACCCTCTGACAGTGCGGCACTCCCTCAGCACTGACCCTCTGACAGTGCGGCACTCCCTCAGCACTGACCCTCTGACAGTGCGGCACTCCCTCAGCACTGACCCTCTGACAGCGCGGCACTCCCTCAGCACTGACCCTCTGACAGTGCGGCACTCCCTCAGCACTGACCCTCTGACAGTGCGGCACTCCCTCAGCACTGACCCTCTGACAGTGCAGCACTCCCTCAGCACTGACCCTCTGACAGTGCGGCACTCCCTCAGCACTGACCCTCTGACAGTGCAGCACTCCCTCAGCACTGACCCTCTGACAGCGCGGCACTCCCTCAGCACTGACCCTCTGACAGCGCGGCACTCCCTCAGCACTGACCCTCTGACAGCGCGGCACTCCCTCAGCACTGACCCTCTGACAGCGCGGCACTCCCTCAGTACTGACCCTCTGACAGTGCGGCACTCCCTCAGCACTGACCCTCTGACAGCGCGGCACTCCCTCAGCACTGACCCTCTGACAGCGCGGCATGTTCCCATCTGTTTCCCAGTGTTTTGCTGTTGTTTCAGTTTGGATTCGAATGAAGCTTTGCCTCTGGAAGTTCGGAGAGCGAAGGAATTGAACTGTCTGCTTGGTCCTCGGGGCTCTGAGGAAGGAATGCATTTAATAATTGATCAACATAACACCACCGCAAACATGGGCAACTGTCTTCTGATCAATAACTCCACCAACCACTTCTGCACACACATGGTGTCTTACATACAGGTACCCTCTCTCAATCTCTGTCCCTCCCTCCATCTCTCACTCAATTACCCTCCGTCTCTCCCTCTCTCTCTCTCCATCTCTCACTCCCTATAGCTCCATCTCTCCTCCCTGTCCCTCCATCTCTCCCTCTCTCTCCCTCCCTCTCTCCCTCCGGTAGCACAGTGGTTAGCGCTGCTCCCTCACAGCGCCAGGGACCCGGGTTCAATTCCGGGCTCGGGTCACTGTCTGTGCGGAGTCTGCATGTTCTCCCCGTGTCTGCGTGGGTTTCCTCCGGGTGCTCCGGTTTCCTCCCACAGTCTGAAAGATGTGCAGGTTAGGTGGATTGGCCATGCTAAATTGTCCCTTCTTGTCCAAAGCTGTGCAGTTTAGGGGGATTGGCCGTGCTAAATTGCCCCTTAGTGTCCAAAGATGTGCAGGTTAGGGGGATTGGCCATGTTAAATGTATGGAGTTATGGGAATTGGGCGGAAGGAGGGTACCATGTAAGATGCTCTTACGGAGAGTTTTGGTCACAAAACCAGGATGGCAGGTTACGATCTGAATGGGTATAACTTGAGTGAGGGGAGTGTGCACTGAGACTTGGAGTCCTCGAGCATCAGTCGCTGAGAGTAAGTGCGCAGGTACAGCAGGCAGTAAAGAAGGTGAATGGTATGTTGGCCTTCATAGCGAGAGGATTTGAGTATCGGGATAGGGATGTTTTGCTGCAATTGGACAGGGCGTTGGTGAGGCCACACCTGGAGTATTGTGGGCAGTTTTGGTCTCCTTATCTGAGGAAGGATGTCCTTGCTATAGAGGGAGCGCAGCGAAGGTTTACCAGGCTGATTCCTGGGATGGCAGCTCTGTCATATGAGGAGAGACTAAGTGGGTTAGGATTATATTCACTGGAGTTTAGAAGAGAGAGAGGGGATCTGATAGAAACTTATAAAATTCTAACAGGGTTAGACAGGGTAGATTCAGAAAGAATGTTCCCGATGGTGGGGGGAGTCCAGAACTAGGGGTCAGAGTTTGAGGATAAGGGGGAAACCTTTTAGCACTGAGGTGAGGATAAATTTCTTCACCCAGAGGGTGGTGAATGTGTGGAATTCACTCCCACAGAAAGTAGTTGAGGCCAAAACGTTGTGTGATTTCAGGAAGAAATTAGATTTCGCTCTTGGGGCGAAAGGGATCGAGGGATATGGGGGGAAGGGGGGGATCAGGATATTGAATTCGATGATCAGCCATGATCAAAATGAATGGCGGGGCAGGCAGGAAGGGCCGAATGGCCTCCTCCTGCTTCTAGTTTCTATGTTAACTCCCTGATTGACCTGTCCTGGACATTCCTGATGTCTCTGTGGAAGCGAGTGGTGAACATAGAACATAGAACAGTACAGCACAGAACAGGCCCTTCGGCCCACGATGTTGTGCCGAGCTTTATCTGAAACCAAGATCAAGCTATCCCACTCCCTATCATCCTGGTGTGCTCCATGTGCCTATCCAATAACCGCTTAAATGTTCCTAAAGTGTCTGACTCCACTATCACTGCAGGCAGTCCATTCCACACCCCAACCACTCTCTGCGTAAAGAACCTACCTCTGATATCCTTCCTATATCTCCCACCATCAACCCTATAGTTATGCCCCCTTGTAATAGCTCCATCCACCCGAGGAAATAGTCTTTGAACGTTCACTCTATCTATCCCCTTCATCATTTTATAAACCTCGATTAAGTCTCCCCTCAGCCTCCTCCGCTCCAGAGAGAACAGCCCTAGCTCCCTCAACCTTTCCTCATAAGACCTACCCTCCAAACCAGGCAGCATCCTGGTAAATCTCCTCTGCACTCTTTCCAGCGCTTCCACATCCTTCTTATAGTGAGGTGACCAGAACTGCACACAATATTCCAAATGTGGTCTCACCAAGGTCCTGTACAGTTGCAGCATAACCCCACGGCTCTTAAACTCCAACCCCCTGTTAATAAAAGCTAACACACGATAGGCCTTCTTCACAGCTCTATCCACTTGAGTGGCAACCTTTAGAGATCTGTGGATATGGACCCCAAGATCTCTCTGTTCCTCCACAGTCTTCAGAACCCTACCTTTGACCCTGTAATCCACATTTAAATTAGTCCTACCAAAATGAATCACCTCACATTTATCAGGGTTAAACTCCATTTGCCATTTTTCAGCCCAGCTTTGCATCCTATCTATGTCTCTTTGCAGCCTACAACAGCCCTCCACCTCATCCACTACTCCACCAATCTTGGTGTCATCAGCAAATTTACTGACCCACCCTTCAGCCCCCTCCTCTAAGTCATTAATAAAAATCACAAAGAGCAGAGGACCAAGCACTGATCCCTGTGGCACTCCACTAGCAACCTGCCTCCAATCCGAAAAGTGATGAACTCTCCGTGCCAGAAGTTGTCCCCTTTTCTTTTCAGTTCCTGTAAACATCGATCCTCTGTCAGTGTCTCACACGACAGAATCGTATCACTCAATGAGAAACAGAAAATCCCTCAGACCCGGTTTATAATTATCCAACATCTTCAAAAATAATCATCTGTGGGACATGGGTGTCGCTGGCTGGGTCAGCATTTATTGCCCATCCCTAGTTGCCCCTTGGAGGGCAGTTGAGAGTCACCCACATTGCTGTGGCTCTGGAGTCACACGTAGGCCAGACCGGGTAAGGACGGCAGATTTCCTTCCCTAAAGGACATTCGTGAACCAGATGGGTTTTTCCGACAATGGTTTCATGGCAATCAGTAGATTCTTAATCCCAGATATTTTTTATTGAATTCAAATTCCACCATCTGCCGTGGCGGGATTCGAACCCGGGTCCCCAGAATATTCGCTGAGTAACAGCGATAATACCACGAGGCCATAGCCTCCCCACTGGAGTGCAGAATGATTAGCTAGAAATTAGCATGGAGTTACTTAGTTGTTGAAGATGAGATAAGGAAGTTAAAGGGGGAGGGATGTGGTGATTGCCCCTCCAAGGGCAACACAGCAGAGTAAGGGTCAGCTGACCAGGGGAACCAATTATGATCGGGAGTGGGTAATCACCCCATGGGGGTTGAGTTCTCACTTGGGCAGAAGACAGTCGGAAGGCATGTAGGAGACCGGAAGGGGCTGGGACGGCGGGGGGGGGGGGGGGGGGGGGGCGGAGGAGGGAGTGGGGGGCTGTCAGCCTCCTGGTGAAAACATCCTTTGTGTTCCTGACCAGGTCTGTGAACATGCGTCATTACAAAGTCTCTGCTTCCGCCTGTCTCGCTGGTAGAAGTAGGGAACCCTGGATGACTCGGGATATTGAGGCCCTGGTCAAGAAGATGAAAGAGGCACATGACGTGCATAGACAGCTGGGATCAAGTGAATCTCTTGAAGAGTATACGGGGTGTAGGAGTAGAGTTAAGAGAGAAATCAGGAGGGCAAAAAGGGGACATGAGATTGTTTTGGCAGATAAGGCAAAGGAGAATCCAAAGAGCTTCTACAAATACATAAAGGGCAAAAGAGTAACAAGGGAGAGAGTAAGGCCTCTTCAGGATCAACAAGGTCATCTATGTGCGGATCCACAAGAGATGGGTGAGATCCTAAATGAATATTTCTCATCAGTATTTACTGTTGAGAAAAGCATGGGTGTTAGGGAACTTGGGGAGATAAATAGTGATGTCTTGAGCAGTGTACATATTACAGAGAAGGAGGTGCTGGAAGTCTTAAAGCGCATCAAGGTAGATCAATCCCCGGGACCTGATGAAGTGTATCCCAGGACGTTGTGGGAGGCTAGGGAGGAAATTGCGGGTCCCCCAGCCGAGATATTTGAATCATCGATAGTCACGGGTGAGGTGCCTGAAGATTGGAGGGTGGCAAATGTTGTGCCTTTGTTTAAAAAGGGCTGCAGGGAAAAGCCTGGGAACTACAGGCCAGTGAGTCTCACATCTGTGGTGGGTAAATTGTTGGAAGGTATTTTGAGAGACAGGATCTACAGGCATTTAGAGACGCAAGGACTGATTAGGGACAGTCAGCATGGCATTGTGAGTGGAAAATCATGTCTCACAAATTTGATTGAGTTTTTTGAAGGGGTAACCAAGAAGGTAGATGTGGGCAGTGCAGTTGATGTTGTCTACATGGACTTTAGCAAGGCCTTTGACAAGGTACCGCATGGTAGGTTGTTGCATAAGGTTAAATCTCACGGGATCCAGGGTGAGGTATCTAAATGGATACAAAATTGGCTTCTTGACAGAAGCCAGAGGGTGGTTGTAGAGAGTTGTTTTTCAAACTGGAGGCCTGTGAATTGAGTCTGTGTCTTTATATGCTCTGTTTGTGAACAGAATTCCCACTCACCTGAAGAAGGGGCTCAGAGCCTCGAAAGCTTGTGTGGCTTTTGCTACCAAATAAACCTGTTGGACTTTAACCTGGTGTTGTTAAACTTCTTACTGTGTTTACCCCAGTCCAACGCCGGCATCTCCACATCATGACCAGCGGTGTGCCTCAGGGATCAGTGCTGGGCCCACTGTTATTTGTCATTTATATTAATGATTTGGATGAGAATATAGGAGGCATGGTTAGGAAGTTTGCAGATGACACCAAGATTGGTGGCATAGTGGACAGTGAAGAAAGTTATCTCCAATTGCAACGGGATCTTGATCGATTGGGCCAGTGGGCTGCGAATGGCAGATGGAGTTTAATTTAGACAAATGCGAGGTGATGCATTTTGGTAGATTGAACCAGGGCAGGACTTACTCAGTTAATGGTAGGGCATTGGGGAGAGTTACAGAACAAAGAGATCTAGGGGTACATGTTCATAGCTCCTTGAAAGTGGAGTCACAGGTGGACAGAGTGGTGAAGAAGGCATTCGGCATGCTTGGTTTCATTGGTCAGAACATTGAATACAGGAGTTGGAATGTCTTGTTGAAGTTGTACAAGACATTGGTAAGACCACACTTGGAATACTGTGTACAGTTCTGGTCACCCTATTATAGAAAGGATATTATTAAACTAGAAAGAGTGCAAAAAAGATTTACTAGGATGCTACCGGGACTTAATGGATTGAGTTATAAGGAGAGGCTGAATAGACTGGGACTTTTTTCCCTGGAGCGTAGGAGGCTGAGGGGTGATCTTATAGAGGTCCATAAAATAATGGGGGGCACAGATCAGCTAGATAGTCAATATCTTTTCCCAAAGGTAGGGGAGTCTAAAACTAGAGGGCATAGGTTTAAGGTGAGAGGGGAGAGATACAAAAGTGTCCAGAGGGGCAATTTTTTCACACAGAGGGTGGTGAGTGTCTGGAACGAGCTGCCAGAGGCAGTAGTAGAGGCGGGTACAATTTTATCTTTTAAAAAGCATTTAGATAGTTACATGGGTACGATGGGTATAGAGGGATATAGAAACATAGAAAAACCACATCACAAAACAGGCCCTTCGGCCCCACAAGTTGTGCCGAACACATCCCTACCTTCTAGGCCTACCTATAACCCTCCATCCTATTAAGTCCCATGTACTCATCCAGGAGTCTCTTAAAAGTACCTATTGAGTTTGCCTCCACCACCACTGACGGCAGCCGATTCCACTCGCCCACCACCCTCTGTGTGAAAAACTTCCCCCCTAACATTTCCCCTGTACCTACCCCCCAGCACCTTAAACCTGTGTCCTCTCGTAGCAGCCATTTCCACCCTGGGAAAAAGCCTCTGAGAGTCCACCCGATCTATGCCTCTCAACATCTTATATACCTCTATTAGGTCTCCTCTCATCCTACGTCTCTCCAAGGAGAAAAGACCGAGCTCCCTCAGCCTATCCTCATAAGGCATGCCACTCAATCCAGGCAACATCCTTCTAAATCGCCTCTGCACCCTTTCAATCTTTTCCACATCCTTCCTGTAGTGAGGCGACCAGAACTGAGCACAGTACTCCAAGTGGGGTCTGACGAGGGTCTTATATAGCTGCATCATTATCCCCGGACTCCTGAACTCAGTCCCTCGATTGATAAAGGCCAGCACACCATACGCCTTCTTAACCACCTCCTCCACCTGCGGGGCCGATTTTAGAGTCCTATGGACCCGGACCCCAAGGTCCTTCTGATCCTCGACAGAACTAAGAGTCTTTCTCAGAGATATGGGCCAAATGTGGGCAATTGGGACTAGCTTAGGGGTTTTTAAAAAAAGGGACAGCATGGACAAGCTGGGCCGAAGGGCCTGTTTCCATGCTGCAAACCTCTGTGACTCTATGACTCTTCCTCTCTCTCTCTCCCACATTCTCTCCTTCCCACCTCCTCTCACCCTCTCTCCCACTCCCTCAGACGTTCCTCCGACCTTTACTTCAAAGCTAAGATAGCTCTCTCCCTCTAACAGATAATTAATTACTTTCAGACAATCTTCATGCCAGCAACTTCAATGTAAATTTCTTTCCATCCACTTACAGCGGACCGTGGAGGCCTATGAATGTAGGGTCTTAGCTCTCGAGTTAAAAGATACCAACTTGTTCGACGTCACTTCAGTGGCCAGACATGACTTGGGTAAGTGACAAAATGAGACAGAGATAGGGAGGGGTGTAGGGACTGGAGGAGGTTACAGAGATAGGGAGGGGGTGTAGGGACTGGAGGAGGTTACAGAGATAGGGAGGGGTGTAGGGGCTGGAGGAGGTTACAGAGATAGGGAGGGGTGTAGGGACTGGAGGAGGTTACAGAGATAGGGAGGGGTGTAGGGGCTGGAGGAGGTTACAGAGATAGGGAGGGGTGTAGGGGCTGGAGGAGGTTACAGAGATAGGGAGGGGTGTAGGGGCTGGAGGAGGTTACAGAGATAGGGAGGGGTGTAGGGGCTGGAGGAGGTTACAGAGATAGGGAGGGGTGTAGGGGCTGGAGGAGGTTACAGAGATAGGGAGGGGTGTAGGGGCTGGAGGAGGTTACAGAGATAGGGAGGGGTGTA
Organism: Mustelus asterias; assembly: GCF_964213995.1. Classification (NCBI taxonomy): domain Eukaryota; kingdom Metazoa; phylum Chordata; class Chondrichthyes; order Carcharhiniformes; family Triakidae; genus Mustelus; species Mustelus asterias. The sequence goes on from NW_027592325.1 coordinate 17,604, forward strand.
GGGCTTGGAGGGGGTTACAGAGATAGGGAGGGGTGTAGGGACTGGAGGAGGTTACAGAGATAGGGAGGGGTGTAGGGACTGGAGGAGGTTACAGAGATAGGGAGGGGTGTAGGGGCTGGAGGAGGTTACAGAGATAGGGAGGGGTGTAGGGGCTGGAGGAGGTTACAGAGATAGGGAGGGGTGTAGGGCTTGGAGGGGGTTACAGAGATAGGGAGGGGTGTAGGGACTGGAGGAGGTTACAGAGATAGGGAGGGGTGTAGGGCTTGGAGGGGGTTACAGAGATAGGGAGGGGTGTAGGGACTGGAGGAGGTTACAGAGATAGGGAGGGGTGTAGGGCTTGGAGGGGGTTACAGAGATAGGGAGGGGTGTAGGGACTGGAGGAGGTTACAGAGATAGGGAGGGGTGTAGGGGCTGGAGGAGGTTACAGAGATAGGGAGGGGTGTAGGGACTGGAGGAGGTTACAGAGATAGGGAGGGGTGTAGGGGCTGGAGGAGGTTACAGAGATAGGGAGGGGTGTAGGGGCTGGAGGAGATTACAGAGATAGGGAGGGGTGTAGGGGCTGGAGGAGGTTACAGAGATAGGGAGGGGTGTAGGGGCTGGAGGAGGTTACAGAGATAGGGAGGGGTGTAGGGGCTGGAGGAGGTTACAGAGATAGGGAGGGGTGTAGGGGCTGGAGTAGGTTACAGAGATAGGGAGGGGTGTATGGCTTGGAGGGGGTTACAGAGATAGGGAGGGGTGTAGGGACTGGAGGAGGTTACAGAGATAGGGAGGGGTGTAGGGCTTGGAGGGGGTTACAGAGATAGGGAGGGGTGTAGGGACTGGAGGAGGTTACAGAGATAGGGAGGGGTGTAGGGCTTGGAGGGGGTTACAGAGATAGGGAGGGGTGTAGGGACTGGAGGAGGTTACAGAGATAGGGAGGGGTGTAGGGGCTGGAGGAGGTTACAGAGATAGGGAGGGGTGTAGGGACTGGAGGAGGTTACAGAGATAGGGAGGGGTGTAGGAGCTGGAGGAGGTTACAGAGATAGGGAGGGGTGTAGGAGCTGGAGGAGGTTACAGAGATAGGGAGGGGTGTAGGGGCTGGAGGAGGGTACAGGGATAGGGAGGGGTGTAGGGACTGGAGGAGGTTACAGAGATAGGGAGGGGTGTAGGGACTGGAGGAGGGTACGGGATAGGGAGGGGTGTAGGGGTTGGAGGAGGGTACAGGGATAGGGAGGGGTGTAGGGACTGGAGGAGGTTACAGAGATAGGGAGGGGTGTAGGGACTGGAGGAGGTTACAGAGATAGGGAGGGGGTGTAGGGACTGGAGGAGGTTACAGAGATAGGGAGGGGTGTAGGGGCTGGAGGAGGTTACAGAGATAGGGAGGGGTGTAGGGACTGGAGGAGGTTACAGAGATAGGGAGGGGTGTAGGGGCTGGAGGAGGTTACAGAGATAGGGAGGGGTGTAGGGGCTGGAGGAGGTTACAGAGATAGGGAGGGGTGTAGGGGCTGGAGGAGGTTACAGAGATAGGGAGGGGTGTAGGGGCTGGAGGAGGTTACAGAGATAGGGAGGGGTGTAGGGGCTGGAGGAGGTTACAGAGATAGGGAGGGGTGTAGGGGCTGGAGGAGGTTACAGAGATAGGGAGGGGTGTAGGGCTTGGAGGGGGTTACAGAGATAGGGAGGGGTGTAGGGACTGGAGGAGGTTACAGAGATAGGGAGGGGTGTAGGGACTGGAGGAGGTTACAGAGATAGGGAGGGGTGTAGGGGCTGGAGGAGGTTACAGAGATAGGGAGGGGTGTAGGGGCTGGAGGAGGTTACAGAGATAGGGAGGGGTGTAGGGCTTGGAGGGGGTTACAGAGATAGGGAGGGGTGTAGGGACTGGAGGAGGTTACAGAGATAGGGAGGGGTGTAGGGCTTGGAGGGGGTTACAGAGATAGGGAGGGGTGTAGGGACTGGAGGAGGTTACAGAGATAGGGAGGGGTGTAGGGCTTGGAGGGGGTTACAGAGATAGGGAGGGGTGTAGGGACTGGAGGAGGTTACAGAGATAGGGAGGGGTGTAGGGGCTGGAGGAGGTTACAGAGATAGGGAGGGGTGTAGGGACTGGAGGAGGTTACAGAGATAGGGAGGGGTGTAGGGGCTGGAGGAGGTTACAGAGATAGGGAGGGGTGTAGGGGCTGGAGGAGATTACAGAGATAGGGAGGGGTGTAGGGGCTGGAGGAGGTTACAGAGATAGGGAGGGGTGTAGGGGCTGGAGGAGGTTACAGAGATAGGGAGGGGTGTAGGGGCTGGAGGAGGTTACAGAGATAGGGAGGGGTGTAGGGGCTGGAGTAGGTTACAGAGATAGGGAGGGGTGTATGGCTTGGAGGGGGTACAGAGATAGGGAGGGGTGTAGGGACTGGAGGAGGTTACAGAGATAGGGAGGGGTGTAGGGCTTGGAGGGGGTTACAGAGATAGGGAGGGGTGTAGGGACTGGAGGAGGTTACAGAGATAGGGAGGGGTGTAGGGGCTGGAGGAGGTTACAGAGATAGGGAGGGGTGTAGGGACTGGAGGAGGTTACAGAGATAGGGAGGGGTGTAGGAGCTGGAGGAGGTTACAGAGATAGGGAGGGGTGTAGGAGCTGGAGGAGGTTACAGAGATAGGGAGGGGTGTAGGGGCTGGAGGAGGGTACAGGGATAGGGAGGGGTGTAGGGACTGGAGGAGGTTACAGAGATAGGGAGGGGTGTAGGGACTGGAGGAGGGTACGGGATAGGGAGGGGTGTAGGGGTTGGAGGAGGGTACAGGGATAGGGAGGGGTGTAGGGACTGGAGGAGGTTACAGAGATAGGAAGGGGGTGTAGGGACTGGAGGAGGTTACAGAGATAGGGAGGGGCTGGAGGAGGTTACAGAGATAGGGAGGGGTGTAGGGGCTGGAGGAGGTTACAGAGATAGGGAGGGGGGTAGGGACTGGAGGAGGGTACAGAGATAGGGAGGGGTGTAGGGGCTGGAGGAGGTTACAGAGATAGGGAGGGGTGGAGGGGCTGGAGGAGGTTACAGAGATAGGGAGGGGTGTAGGGGCTGGAGGAGGTTACAGAGATAAGGAGGGGTGTAGGGGCTGGAGGAGGTTACAGAGATAGGGAGGGGTGTAGGGACTGGAGGAGGGTACAGGGATAGGGAGGGGTGTAGGGGCTGGAGGAGGTTACAGAGATAGGGAGGGGTGTAGGGGCTGGAGGAGGTTACAGAGATAGGGAGGGGTGTAGGGACTGGAGGAGGGTACAGGGATAGGGAGGGGTGTAGGGGCTGGAGGAGGTTACAGGGATAGGGAGGGGTGTAGGGGCTGGAGGAGGTTACAGAGATAGGGGGGGTGTAGGGGCTGGAGGAGGTTACAGAGATAGGGGGGGTGTAGGGACTGGAGGAGGTTACAGAGAATGGGAGGGGTGTAGGGACTGGAGGAGGGTACAGGGATAGGGAGGGGTGTAGGGACTGGAGGAGGTTACAGAGATAGGGAGGGGTATAGGGACTGGAGGAGGGTACAGGGATAGGGAGGGGTGTAGGGACTGGAGGAGGGTACAGGGATAGGGAGGGGTGTAGGGGCTGGAGGAGGTTACAGGAAGGAGTTCTGAGGGCCGAGAGATTTGATGAAAGTCGGATATCTGGATTTATTGACAGGTGTTGAACTGGGACCTCAGTCACACGGAGTGGTCAGAGCTGAGAATGTGGAACGGATGAGGAAAATTGTCCAAACTGCCCTGGACTTTGTGGAAATGTTTAACAAAGGTACGAAATGGCAATTAGCATAGCGTACCTATCCCCCCACACACAGCCCCTAATACACCCCACTGTCCCGCTCTCCCCCCGAGCCCTGTATCAATCCCCAAACTAATCCCACTGCCCCGCTCTCTCCCCATAGCCCCGTATCAATCCCCAAACTCATCCCACTGCCCCGCTCTTCCCCATAGCCCTGTATCAATCCCCAAACTCATCCCACTGCCCCGCTCTTCCCCATAGCCCCGTATCAATCCCCAAACTCATCCCACTGCCCCGCTCTTCCCCATAGCCCTGTATCAATCCCCAAACTCATCCCACTGCCCCGCTCTCTCCCCCTAGCCCTGTATCAATCCCCAAACTAATCCCACTGCCCCGCTCTCTCCCGATAGCCCTGTATCAATCCCCAAACTAATCCCACTGCCCCGCTCTCTCCCCATAGCCCTGTATCAATCCCCAAACTAATCCCACTGCCCCGCTCTTCCCCATAGCCCTGTATCAATCCCCAAACTCATCCCACTGCCCCGCTCTCCCCCCATAGCCCTGTATCAATCCCCAAACTAATCCCACTGCCCCACTCTCCACCCATAGCCCTGTATCAATCCCCAAACTAATCCCACTGCCCGCTCTCTCCCCATAGCCCTGTATCAATCCCCAACTAATCCCACTGCCCCGCTCTCCCCATAGCCCTGTATCAATCCCCAAACTAATCCCACTGCCCCGCTCTCTCCCCATCGCCCTGTATCAATCCCCAAACTAATCCCACTGCTCCACTCTCCCCCCACTAGCCCTGGATCAATCCCCAAACTAATCCCACTGCTCCGCTCTCTCCCCATAGCCCTGTATCAATCCCCAAACTAATCCCACTGCTCCGCTCCCTCCCCATAGCCCTGTATCAATCCCCAAACTAATCCCACTGCTCCACTCTACCCCCATAGCCCTGTATCAATCCCCAAACTAATCCCACTGCTCCACTCTACCCCCATAGCCCTGGATCAATCCCCAAACTAATCCCACTGCCCCGCTCTCTCCCCATAGCCCTGTATCAATCCCCAAACTAATCCCACTGACCCGCTCTCTCCCCATAGCCCTGTATCAATCCCCAAACTAATCCCACTGTCCCGCTCTCTCCCCATAGCCCTGTATCAATCCCCAAACTCATCCCACTGCCCCCGCTCTCGCCCCATAGCCCTGTATCAATCCCCAAACTAATCCCACTGCCCCCGCTCTATCCCCATAGCCCTGTATCAATCGCCAACTAATCCCACTGCCCCCGCTCTGTCCCCATAGCCCTGTATCAATCCCCAAACTCATCCCACTGCCCCACTCTCTCCCCATAGCCCTGTATCAATCCCCAAACTCATCCCATTGCCCCGCTCTCTCCCCATAGCCCTGTATCAATCCCCAAACTAACCCCACTGCCCCACTCTCTCCCCCGAGCCCTGTATCAATCCCCAAACTAATCCCACTGCCCCACTCTCCCCCCCGAGCCCTGTATCAATCCCCAACTAATCCCACTGCCCCGCTCTTCCCCCGCTAGCCCTGTATCAATCCCCAAACTAATCCCACTGCTCCGCTCTCTCCCCATAGCCCAGTATCAATCCCCAAACTAATCCCACTGCCCCACTCTCCCCCCACTAGCCCTGTATCAATCCCCAAACTAATCCCACTGCTCCGCTCTCTCCCCATAGCCCTGTATCAATCCCCAAACTAACTCCACTGTCCCACTCTCCCCCCACTAGCCCTGTATCAATCCCCAAACTAATCCCACTGTCCCGCTCTCTCCCCATAGCCCTGTATCAATCCCCAAACTAATCCCACTGCTCCGCTCCCTCCCCATAGCCCTGTATCAATCCCCAAACTAACCCCACTGCTCCGCTCCCTCCCCATAGCCCTGTATCAATCCCCAAACTAATCCCACTGCCCCCGCTCTCTCCCCATAGCCCTGTATCAATCCCCAAACTAATCCCACTGCCCCGTTCTCTCCCCATAGCCCTGTATCAATCCCCAAACTAATCCCACTGCTCCGCTCCCTCCCCATAGCCCTGTATCAATCCCCAAACTAATCCCACTGCTCCGCTCCCTCCCCATAGCCCTGTATCAATCCCCAAACTAATCCCACTGCCCCACTCTCCCCCCAGTAGCCCTGTATCAATCCCCAAACTAATCTCACTGCCCTTTCTCTCCCCATAGCCCTGTATCAATCCCCAAACTAATCCCATTGCCCCGCTCTCTCCCCATAGCCCTGTATCAATCCCCAAACTAATCCCACTGCCCCGTTCTCTCCCCATATCCCTGTATCAATCCCCAAACTAATCCCACTGCCCCGCTCTCTCCCCATAGCCCTGTATCAATCCCCAAACTAATCCCACTGCCCCGCTCTCCCCCCTGAGCCCTGTATCAATCCCCAAACTAATCCCACTGCCCCGCTCTTCCCCCGCTCGCCCTGTATCAATCCCCAAACTAATCCCACTGCCCCGCTCTCTCCCCATAGCCCTGTATCAATCCCCAACTAATCCCACTGCCCCGCTCTCTCCCCATAGCCCTGTATCAATCCCCAAACTAATCCCACTGACCCGCTCTTCCCCCGCTCGCCCTGTATCAATCCCCAAACTAATCCCACTGCCCCGCACTCTCCCCATAGCCCTGTATCAATCCCCAACTAATCCCACTGCCCCGCTCTCTCCCCATAGCCCTGTATCAATCCCCAAACTAATCCCACTGACCCGCTCTCTCCCCATAGCCCTGTTTCAATCCCAAAACTAATCCCACTGACCCGCTCTCTCCCCATAGCCCTGTTTCAATCCCAAAACTAATCCCACTGCCCCGCTCTCTCCCCATAGCCCTGTATCAATCCCCGAACTAATCCCACTGACCCGCTCTCTCCCCATAGCCCTGTTTCAATCCCAAAACTAATCCCACTGCCCCGCTCTCTCCCCATAGCCCTGTATCAATCCCCAAACTAATCCCACTGCCCCGCTCTCTCCCCATAGCCCTGTATCAATCCCCAAACTAATCCCACTGCCCCGCTCTCTCCCCATAGCCCTGTATCAATCCCCAAACTAATCCCACTGCCCCGCTCTCTCCCCATAGCCCTGTATCAATCCCCAAACTAATCCCACTGCCCCGCTCTCTCCCCATAGCCCTGTATCAATCCCCAAACTAATCCCACTGCCCCGCTCTCTCCCCATAGCCCTGTATCAATCCCCAAACTAATCCCACTGCCCCGCTCTCTCCCAATAGCCCTGTATCAATCCCCAAACTAATCCCACTGCCCCGCTCTCTCCCCATAGCCCTGTATCAATCCCCAAACTAATCCCACTGCCCCGCTCTCTCCCCATAGCCCTGTATCAATCCCCAAACTAATCCCACTGACCCGCTCTCTCCCCATAGCCCTGTATCAATCCCCAAACTAATCCCACTGCCCCGCTCTCTCCCCATAGCCCTGTATCAATCCCCAAACTAATCCCACTGCCCCGCTCTCTCCCCATAGCCCTGTATCAATCCCCAAACTAATCCCACTGCCCCACTCTCTCCCTGTATCAATCCCAGATTAATGTGGGATCCTATTCGGTGGTGTGTTTCAGGGGTTGAATTCCCGGAATGTGAATTGGATATCTATCGCCATGTGAGGAACGTGGACTTTCCCCGGGATGTGGACGGGGAGATCTGTGCTGTCATCCACCCCGAGAGACAGGTCAGTGACTGGTCCCCAATCGAGAGGCTTGATCCGGGCCCATGCTGAGGCTCACACCAGCCTTTTGCTGCTCTTCGGAATGGTCTCTCTCTGCACTAACCCCGCACTGCATCCCTGTGTGTGTCCAGTCCCTCCGCACTGCATCCCTGTGTGTGTCCAGTCCCTCCGCACTGCATCCCTGTGTGTGTCCAGTCCCTCCGCCCTGACCCTCACTCTGTCCAGTCCCTCCGGAGTGACCCTCACTCTGTCCAGTCCCTCCGCACTGCATCCCTGTGTGTGTCCAGTCCCTCCGCACTGCATCCCTCTGTGTGTCCAGTCCCTCCGCACTGCATCCCTGTGTGTGTCCAGTCCCTCCGCACTGCATCCCTGTGTGTGTCCAGTCCCTCCGCACTGCATCCCTGTGTGTGTCCAGTCCCTCCGCCCTGACCCTCACTCTGTCCAGTCCCTCCGGAGTGACCCTCACTCTGTCCAGTCCCTCCGCACTGCATCCCTGTGTGTGTCCAGTCCCTCCGCACTGCATCCCTGTGTGTGTCCAGTCCCTCCGCACTGCATCCCTGTGTGTGTCCAGTCCCTCCGCACTGCATCCCTGTGTGTGTCCAGTCCCTCCGCACTGCATCCCTGTGTGTGTCCAGTCCCTCCGCACTGCATCCCTGTGTGTGTCCAGTCCCTCCGCACTGACCCCCACTCTGTCCAGTCCCTCCGCAGTGACCCTCACTCCGTCCAGTCCCTCCGGAGTGACCCCCACTCTGTCCAGTCCCTCCGCACTGACCCCCACTCTGTCCAGTCCCTCCGCACTGACCCTCACTCTGTCCAGTCCCTCCGGAGTGACCCTCACTCTGTCCAGGCTCACTTCAGTGACCCTCACTCTGTCCATTCCCTCGGCACTGACCCCCACTCTGTCCAGTCCCTCCGCACTGACCCCCACTCTGTCCAGTCCCTCCGCACTGACCCCCACTCTGTCCAGTCCCTCCGGAGTGACCCTCACTCTGTCCAGTCCCTCCGCAGTGACCCCCACTCTGTCCAGTCCCTCCGGAGTGACCCTCACTCTGTCCAGTCCCTCTGCAGTGACCCCCACTCTGTCCAGTCCCTCTGGAGTGACCCTCACTCTGTCCAGTCCCTCTGCAGTGACCCTCACTCTGTCCAGTCCCTCCGCACTGACCCCCACTCTGTCCAGTCCCTCTGGAGTGACCCTCACTCTGTCCAGTCCCTCTGCAGTGACCCCCACTCTGTCCAGTCCCTCTGCAGTGACCCTCACTCTGTCCAGTCCCTCTGGAGTGACCCTCACTCTGTCCAGTCCCTCTGCACTGACCCCCACTCTGTCCAGTCCCTCCGGAGTGACCCTCACTCTGTCCACTCCCTCCGCACTGACCCTCACTCTGTCCAGTCCCTCTGCAGTGACCCCCACTCTGTCCAGTCCCTCCGCACTGACCCTCACTCTGTCCAGTCCCTCCGGAGTGACCCTCAGTCTGTCCAGTCCCTCCGGAGTGACCCTCACTTTGTCCAGTCCCTCCGGAGTGACCTTCACTCTGTCCAGTCCCTCCGCACTGACCCTCACTCTGTCCAGTCCCTCCGCAGTGACCCTCACTCTGTCCAGTCCCTCTGCAGTGACCCCCACTCTGTCCAGTCCCTCCGCAGTGACCGTCACTCTGTCCAGTCCCTCCGCACTGACCCTCACTCTGTCCAGTCCCTCTGCAGTGACCCCCACTCTGTCCAGTCCCTCCGCAGTGACCGTCACTCTGTCCAGTCCCTCCGCACTGACCCTCACTCTGTCCATTCCCTTCGCAGTTACCCACACTCTGTCCAGTCCCTCCAGAGTGACCCTCACTCTGTCCAGTCCCTCCAGAGTGACCCTCATTCTGTCCAGTCCCTCTGCAGTGACCCTCACTCTGTCCAGTCCCTCCAGAGTGACCCTCACTCTGTCCAGTCCCTCCGCAGTGACCCTCACTCTGACCATTCCCTCTGCAGTGACCCCCACTCTGTCCAGTCCCTCTGGAGTGACCCTCACTCTGTCCAGTCCCTCTGGAGTGACCCTCACTCTGTCCAGTCCCTCTGGAGTGACCCTCACTCTGTCCAGTCCCTCCAGAGTGACCCTCACTCTGTCCAGTCCCTCTGCAGTGACCCTCACTCTGACCATTCCCTCTGGAGTGACCCTCACTCTGTCCAGTCCCACTGCAGTGACCCTCACTCTGTCCAGTCCCTGTAGAGTGACCCTCACTCTGTCCAGTCCCTCCGGAGTGACCCTCACTCTGTCCAGTCCCTCCAGTGACCCTCACTCTGTCCAGTCCCTCCAGAGTGACCCTCACTCTGTCCAGTCCCTCCGCAGTGACCCTCACTCTGTCCATTCCCTCCGCAGTGACCCTCACTCCGTCCAGTCCCTCCAGAGTGACCCTCACTCTGTCCAGTCCCTCCGGAGTCACCCTCACTCTGTCCATTCCCTCCGCAGTGACCCTCACTCTGTCCAGTCCCTCCGGAGAGACCTTCACTCTGTCCAGTCCCTCCGGAGTGACCCTCACTCTGTCCAGTCCCTCCAGTGACCCTCACTCTGTTTAGTCCCTCCAGAGTGACCCTCACTCTGTCCAGTCCCTCCGCAGTGACCCTCACTCTGTCCATTCCCTCCGCAGTGACCCTCACTCCGTCCAGTCCCTCCAGAGTGACCCTCACTCTGTCCAGTCCCTCCGGAGTCACCCTCACTCTGTCCATTCCCTCCGCAGTGACCCTCACTCTGTCCAGTCCCTCCGGAGAGACCTTCACTCTGTCCAGTCCCTCCGGAGTGACCCTCACTCTGTCCAGTCCCTCCGGAGTGACCCTCACTCTGTCCAGTCCCTCCGGAGTGACCCTCACTCTGTCCATTCCCTCCGCACTGACCCTCACTCTGTCCAGTCCCTCCGGAGTGACCCTCAGTCTGTCCAGTCCCTCCGGAGTGACCCTCACTCTGTCCAGTCCCTCCGGAGTGACCCTCACTCTGTCCAGTCCCTCCAGTGACCCTCACTCTGTCCAGTCCCTCCAGAGTGACCCTCACTCTGTCCAGTCCCTCCGCAGTGACCCTCACTCTGTCCATTCCCTCCGCAGTGACCCCCACTCCATCCAGTCCCTCTGCAGTGACCCCCACTCTGTCCAGCCCCTCTGGAGTGACCCTCACTCTGTCCAGTCCCTCCGGTGACCCTCACTCTGTCCAGTCCCTCCGGTGACCCTCACTCTGTCCAGTCCCTCCAGAGTGACCCTCACTCTGTCCAGTCCCTCCGCAGTGACCCTCACTCTGTCCATTCCCTCCGCAGTGACCCTCACTCCGTCCAGTCCCTCTGCAGTGACCCCCACTCTGTCCAGCCCCTCTGGAGTGACCCTCACTCTGTCCAGTCCCTCCGGAGTGACCCTCACTCTGTCCAGTCCCTCCGGAGTGACCTTCACTCTGTCCAGTCCCTCCGCAGTGACCCTCACTCTGTCCAGTCCCTCCGGAGTGACCCTCACTCTGTCCAGTCCCTCCGGAGTGACCCTCACTCTGTCCAGTCCCTCCGGAGTGAGCCTCACTCTGTCCAGTCCCTCCGGAGTGACCCTCACTCTATCCAGTCCCTCCGGAGTGACCCTCACTCTGTCCATTCCCTCCGCAGTGACCCTCACTCTGTCCAGTCCCTCCGGAGTGACCCTCAGTCTGTCCAGTCCCTCCGGAGTGACCCTCACTTTGTCCAGTCCCTCCGGACTGACCCTCACTCTGTCCAGTCCCTCCGGAGTGACCCTCACTCTGTCCATTCCCTCCGGAGTGACCCTCACTCTGTCCAGTCCCTCCGGAGTGACCCTCACTCTGTCCAGTCCCTCTGGAGTGACCCTCACTCTGTCCAGACCCTCTGGAGTGACCCTCACTCTGTCCAGTCCCTCCGGAGTGACCCTCACTCTGTCCAGTCCCTCCGCACTGACCCTCACTCTGTCCAGTCCCTCCGCACTGACCCTCACTCTGTCCAGTCCCTCCGCACTGACCCTCACTCTGTCCAGTCCCTCCGCACTGACCCTCACTCTGTCCAGTCCCCCTCGCCTCCCCGCCATGCCTCATACCGTTCCCCTTCCCTCCGGGTTGCCTCTCCGGGATTATCCTTGCTGACCGCTCTCTCTGTGACCTCAGGACAGGGATTGGCTGCCACTGCGTCCTGGCGATCCCATCTTCCTGACCCTGGCTGGACGGAGCATCCCGTTTGATGGTGACCGAACCGTCCATCCCATCTTCATCAACGAGTCAGCTTATTACGAGAAGAGAACAGCCTTCAGTGTGACGGAGAGAGTGAGGGTCCGACTGCCCCCCATACGCCGGGACAGAGAGGGCGAGGGGGCTTCTCAGTAGCACAGGTCAACCCTGTGGCCCCTCCCCATGTATTCCAGCCACAGACACAGGTTCTCGATTGGGACAGGGGTCAAAGGTTATGGGGAAACTCGGGGGGAAAAAGGGATTGAGAAACTGATCAGCCGTGATTATATAGCAGAGCAAACTCGATGGGCCGAGTGGCCTAATTCTGCTCCCATATCTTATGGTCTTGTCTGTCTCTCTCTCTCTCTCTCTGTCTCTCTCTCTCTGTCTCTCTCTCTCTGTCTCTCTCTCTCCGTCTCTCTCTCTCTCTCTCTGTCTCTCTCTCTCCGTCTTTCTCTCTCTCTCTCTCTCTCTGTCTCTCTCTCTGTCTCTCTCTCTGTCTCTCTCTCTGTCTCTCTCTCTGTCTCTCACTCTGTCTCTCACTCTGTCTCTCTCTCTCCGTCTTTCTCTCTCTCTCTGTCTCTCTCCGTCTTTCTCTCTCTCTCTGTCTCTCTCTCTCTGTGTCTCTCTCTCCCTGTCTCTCTCTCTCCGTCTTTTTCTCTCTGTCTCTCTATCTCTCTCTCTGCCTCTCTCTCCGTCACTGTCTGTCTCTCATTGTCTCTCTCTCCCTCCGTCTTCCTCTCCCCGTCTCTCTCTCTGCCTCTCTCACTATCTGTCTCTCTCTGTCTGTCTCTCTCTCCATTGCCCTATCTCTCTCTCTGTCTCTCTCTCCCCGTCTCTCTCTCTCACTCTCTCCCTGTCTCTACTCTGTCTCTCTCTCTCTCTCTGTCTCTTCTCTGTCTTTCCCTCTCTCTGTCTCTCTCTCTCTCTCTCTGCCTCGCTCTCTCTCCCTCTCTCTGTGTCTCTGTCTCTTTGTCTCTCCCTCTCTGTCTCTCTCTGCCTCGCTCTCTCTCTCCCTCTCTCTCTGTCTCTCTCTGTTTCTCTCTCTCTCTGTCTCTCCCTCGCTCTCTCTCTCTCTGCCTCTCTCTCTCTCTCTCTGTCTCTCTCTGTTTCTCTCTCTCCCTGTCTCTCCCTCGCTCTCTCTCCCTCTCTGTCTCTCTCTCTCTCTCTGCCTCGCTCTCCCTCTCCCTCTCTCTCTGCCTCGCTCTCTCTCTCTGTCTCTCTCTGTTTCTCTCTCTCTCTGTCTCTCCCTCGCTCTCTCTCTCTCTGCCTCTCTCTCTCTCTCTCTGTCTCTCTCTGTTTCTCTCTCTCTCTGTCTCTCCCTCGCTCTCTCTCCCTCTCTGTCTCTCTCTCTCTCTCTGCCTCGCTCTCCCTCTCCCTCTGTCTCTCTCTCTCTCTCTGCCTCGCTCTCTCTCTCTGTCTCTCTCTCTCTCTCTCTCTGTCTCTCTCTCTCTCTCTGTCTCTCTCTCTCTCTCTGCCTCGCTCTCCCTCTCCCTCTGTCTCTCTCTCTCTCTCTGCCTCGCTCTCTCTCCCTGTCTCTCTCTGTCTCTCTCTCTCTCTCTGTCTCGCTCTCTCTCTCTGTCTCTCCCTCGCTCTCTCTCTCTCTCTGTGCTGTTTTGAAACACTCCCGATGCTTTTCTGCGCGATGTGTCAGATTCCACAGGTGGATTAATATGTGAAAAATGTGGTCTCTGCAAATTAATGTTTTAATGGTCAAACTCCAGATTTTCACCGCTCACTCTGATGTTTGTACATCGAATCAACTCAAACACACACTCATTCAATAAAGAACTCACTGATTGTGTAATGTCTGACATTTTACAGTTCCAGTCTCCGTATCCCTTGGTTAGACCCACACTGGGAGCACCGTGCACAGTTCTAGTCTCCATATCCCTCGGTTAGACCCACACTGGGAGCACCGTGCACAGTTCCAGTCTCTGTATCCCTCGGTTAGACCCACACTCGGAGCACCGTGCACAGTTCCGGTCTCCGTATCCCTCGGTTAGACCCACACTCGGAGCACCGTGCACAGTTCCGGTCTCCGTATCCCTCAGTTAGACCCACACTCGGAGCACCGTGCACAGTTCCAGTCTCCGTATCCCTCAGTTAGACCACACTGGGAGCACTGTGCACAGTTCCGGTCTCCGTATCCCTCAGTTAGACCACACTGGGAGCACTGTGCACAGTTCCAGTCTCCGTATCCCTCGGTTAGACCCACACTTGGGGCACCGTGCACAGTTCCAGTCTCCGTATCCCTCGGTTAGACAACACTCGGAGCACCGTGCACAGTTCCGGTCTCCGTATCCCTCGGTTAGACCCACACTCGGAGCACTGTGCACAGTTCCAGTCTCCATATCCCTCGATTAGGCCCACACTCGGAGCACTGTGCACAGTTCCGGTCTGCGTATCCCTCGGTTAGACCACACTCAGAGCACCGTGCACAGTTCCAGTCTCCGGATCCCTCGGTTAGACCCACACTCGGAGCACTGTGCACAGTTCCAGTCTCCGTATCCCTCGGTTAATCCCACACTCGGAGCACTGTGCACAGTTCCGGTCTCCGTATCCCTCGGTTAGACCACACTCGGAGCACTGTGCACAGTTCCAGTCTCCATATCCAAATATTTGGATAGACAGGGACTTATTAGGGAGAGTCAACATGGCTTTGTGCATGGTAGGTCATGTTTGACCAATCTATTAGAGTTTTTCGAGGAGGTTACCAGGAAAGTGGATGAAGGGAAGGCGGTGGATGTTGTCTACCTGGATTTCAGCAAGGCCTTTGACAAGGTCCCTCATGGGAGGTTAGTTAGGAAGGTTCAGTCGCTAGGTATACATGGGGAGGTAGTAAATTGGATTAGACACTGGCTCAATGGAAGAACACAGTAAGAAGTTTAACAACACCAGGTTAAAGTCCAACAGGTTTATTTGGTAGCAAAAGCCACACAAGCTTTCGAGGCTCTGAGCCCCTTCTTCAGGTGAGTGGGAATTCTGTTCACAAACAGAACTTATAAGACACAGACTCAATTTACATGAATAATGGTTGGAATGCGAATACTTACAACTAATCCAGTCTTTAAGAAACAAAACAATGGGAGTGGAGAGAGCATCAAGACAGGCTAAAAAGATGTGTATTGTCTCCAGACAAGACAGCCAGTGAAACTCTGCAGGTCCACGCAACTGTGGGAGTTACAAATAGTGTGACATAAATTCTGATTCTAGGATCGCATGATAAAGACTCAGGAGGAAAAAAGCAGAAATATTTATGTGAAATAGTGTGACATGAACCCAATATCCCGGTTGAGGCCGTCCTTGTGTGTGCGGAACCTGGCTATCAGTTTCTGCTCCGCGACTCTGCGCTGTCGTGTGTCGCGAAGGCCGCCTTGGAGAACGCTTACCCGAATATCAGAGGCCGAATGCCCGTGACCGCTGAAGTGCTCCCCAACAGGAAGAGAACAGTCTTGCCTGGTGATTGTCGAGCGGTCTCCACATCAATGGAAGAAGCCAGAGAGTGGTTGTGGAGGATTGTTTCTCTGAGTGGAGGCCTGTGACTAGTGGTGTGCCACAGGGATCAGTGCGGGGTCCATTGTTGTTTGTCATCTATATCAATGATCTGGATGATAATGTGGTAAATTGGATCAGCAAGTTTGCTGATGATACAAAGATTGGAGCTGTAGTGGACAGTGAGGAAGGTTTTCAAAGCTTGCAGAGGGATTTGGATCAACTAGAAAAATGGGCTGAAAAATGGCAAATGGAATTTAACGCAGACAAGTGTGAGATATTGCACTTTGGAAGGACAAACCAAAGTAGAACGTACAGGGTAAATGGTAGGACTCTGAAGAGTGCAGTTGAACAGAGGGATCTGGGAATACAGGTACAGAATTCCCTAAAAGTGACGTCACAGGTGGATAGGGTCGTAAAGAGTGCCTTTGGTACATTGGCCTTTATAAATCGGAGTATCGAGTATAAAAGTTGGAGTGTTATAGTAAGGTTATATAAGGCATTGGTGAGGCCGAATTTGTAGTATTGTGTACAGTTTTGGTCACCTAGTTACAGGAAGGATGTAAATAAGGTTGAAAGAGTGCAGAGAAGGTTCACAAGGATGTTGCCGGGACTTGAGAAGCTGAGTTACAGAGAGAGATTGAATAGGTTGGGACTTTATTCCCTGGAGTGTAGAAGATTGAGGGGAGATTTGATAGAGGTGTATAAGATTTTGATGGGTATAGATAGAGTGAATGCAAGCAGGCTTTTTCCGCTGAGGCTCGGGGAGAAAAAAACCAGAGGGCATGGGTTAAGGGTGAAAGGAGAAAAGTTTAAAGGGAATATTAGGGAGGCTTCTTCACGCAGAGAGTGGTGGGAGTGTGGAATGAGCTGCCGGATAAAGTGGTAAATGCGGGGTCACTTTTAACATTTAAGAAAAACTTGGACGGGTTCATGGATGAGAGGGGTGTGGAGGGATATGGTCCAGGTGCAGGTCAGTGGGACGAGGCAAAAAATGGTTCGGCACAGACAAGAAGGGCCAAAAGGCCTGTTTCTGAGCTGTAATTTTCTATGGTTCTATCCCGAGGTTAGGCCACACTCAGAGCACTGTGCACAGTTCCGGTCTCCATATCCCTCGGTTAGACACACACTGGGAGCACTGTGCACAGTTCCAGTCTCCGTATCCCTCGGTTAGACCCACACTGGGAGCACCGTGCACAGTTCCGGTCTCCGTATCCCTTGGTTAGTCCCATACTCGGAGCACTGTGCACAGTTCCAGTCTCCGTATCCCTCGGTTAGACCCACACTCGGAGCACTGTGCACAGTTCTGGTCTCCGAATCCCTCGGTTAGACCCACACTGGGAGCACCGTGCACAGTTCCGGTCTCCGTATCCCTCGGTTAGACCCACACTGGGAGCACTTTGCACAGTTCCAGTCTCCGTGTCCCTCGGTTAGACCCACACTCGGAGCACTGTGCACATCTCCAGTCTCCGTATCCCTCGGTTAGACCCACACTGGGAGCACTGTGCACAGTTCCAGTCTCCGTATCCCTCGGTTAGACCCACACTCGGAGCACTGGGCACAGATCCAGTCTCCTTATCCCTCGGTTAGACCCACACTGGGAACACCGTGCACAGTTCCAGTCTCCATATCCCTCGGTTAGACCCACACTCGGAGCACCGTGCACAGTTCCAGTCTCCGTATCCCTCGGTTAGACCCACACTGGGAGCACTGTGCACAGTTCCGGTCTCCGTATCCCTCGGTTAGACCCACACTGGGAGCACCGTGCACAGTTCCAGTCTCCGTATTCCTCGGTTAGACCCACACTCGGAGCACCGTGCACAGTTCCAGTCTCCGTATCCCTCGATTAAACCCACACTCGGAGCACCGTGCACAGTTCCAGTCTCCGTATCCCTTGGTTAGACCCACACTGGGAGCACCGTGCACAGTTCCGGTCTCCGTATCCCTCGGTTAGACCACACTCAGAGCACCGTGCACAGTTCCTGGGTCCGTATCCCTCGGTTAGACCCACACTGGGAGCACTGTGCACAGTTCCGGTCTCCGTATCCCTCGGTTCGACCCACACTGGGAGCACCGTGCACAGTTCCAGTCTCCGTAATCGTCGGTTAGACCACATTGGGAGCACCGTGCACAGTTCTGGTCTCCGTATCCCTTGGTTAGACCCACACTGAGAGCACCGTGCACAGTTCCGGACTCCGTATCCCACGGTTAGACCCACACTGGGAGCACGGTGCACAGTTCCGGTCTCCGTATCCTTCGGTTAGACCCACACTGGGAGCACTGTGCCCAGTTCCGGTCCCCCTATCCCTCGGTTAGACCCACACTGGGAGCACCGTGCAGAGTTCTGGTCTCCGTATCCCTCGGTTAGACCCACACTGGGAGCACCGTGCACAGTTCCAGTCTCCGAATCCCTCGGTTAGACCCACACTGGGAGCACCGTGCACAGTTCCAGTCTCCGTATCCCTCGGTTAGACCCACACTGGGAGCACTGTGCACAGTTCCGGTCTCCGTATCCCTCGATTAGACCCACACTCGGAGCACTTTGCACAGTTCCAGTCTCCGTGTCCCTCGGTTAGACCCACACTCGGAGCACTGTGCACATCTCCAGTCTCCGTATCCCTCGGTTAGACCACACTGGGAGCACCGTGCACAGTTCCAGTCTCCGTATCCCTCGGTTAGACCCACACTGGGAGCACTGTGCACAGTTCCAGTCTCCGTATCCCTCGGTTAGACCACACTGGGAGCACCGTGCACAGTTCCAGTCTCCGTATCCCTCGGTTAGACCCACACTCGGAGCACTGGGCACAGTTCCTGTCTCCGTATCCCTCGGTTAGACCCACACTGGGAACACCGTGCACAGTTCCAGTCTCCATATCCCTCGGTTAAACCCACACTGGGAGCACCGTGCACAGTTCCAGTCTCCGTATCCCTCGGTTAGACCCACACTGGGAGCACTGTGCACAGTTCCGGTCTCCGTATCCCTCGGTTAGACCCACACTGGGAGCACCGTGCACAGTTCCAGTCTCCGTATCCCTCGGTTAGACCCACACTGGGAGCACCGTGCACAGTTCCAGTCTCCGTATCCCTCGGCTAGACCCACACTCGGAGCACTGTGCACAGTTCCAGTCTCCGTATCCCTCGGTTAGACCCACACTCGGAGCACCGTGCACAGTTCCAGTCTCCGTATCCCTCGGTTAGACCCACACTGGGAGCACTGTGCACAGTTCCAGTCTCCGTATCCCTCGGTTAGACCCACACTGGGAGCACCGTGCACAGTTCCAGTCTCCGTATCCCTCGGCTAGACCCACACTCGGAGCACTTTGCACAGTTCCAGTCTCCGTATCCCTCGGTTAGACCCACACTGGGGGCACCGTGCACAGTTCCAGTCTCCGTATCCCTCGGTTAGACCCACACTGGGAGCACCGTGCACAGTTCCAGTCTCCGTATCCCTCGGTTAGACCCACACTGGGAGCACTGTGCACAGTTCCCGTCTCCGTATCCCTCGGTGAGACCCACACTGGGAGCACCGTGCACAGTTCCAGTCTCCATATCCCTCGGTTAGACCCACACTGGGAGCACTGTGCACAGTTCCAGTCTCCGTATCCCTCGGTTAGACCCACACTCGGAGCACCGTGCACAGTTCCGGTCTCCGTATCCCTCGGTTAGACCCACACTGGGAGCACCGTGCACAGTTCCAGTCTCCATATCCCTCGGTTAGACCCACACTCGGAGCACCGTGCACAGTTCCGGTCTCCGTATCCCTCGGTTAGACCCACACTGGGAGCACCGTGCACAGTTCCAGTCTCCGTATCCCTCGGTTAGACCGACACTCGGAGCACCGTGCACAGTTCCAGTCTCCGTATCCCTCAGTTAGACCCACACTGGGAGCACCGTGGACAGTTCCAGTCTCCGTATCCCTCAGTTAGACCCACACTGGGAGCACCGTGCACAGTTCCAGTCTCCGTATCCCTCGGTTAGACCGACACTCGGAGCACCGTGCACAGTTCCAGTCTCCGTATCCCTCAGTTAGACCCACACTGGGAGCACCGTGGACAGTTCCAGTCTCCGTATCCCTCAGTTAAACCCACACTGGGAGCACCGTGCACAGTTCCAGTCTCCGTATCCCTCAGTTAGACCGACACTCGGAGCACCGTGCACAGTTCCAGTCTCCGTATCCCTCAGTTAGACCCACACTGGGAGCACCGTGCACAGTATCGCTCGGTCGGATGGGGTTTATCTGGTCTGTGATGGGGTTATTTACAGCCCTGTCCAGTTGGAGGGTGGATGCGAGTTGCCGCACTGAGCCTCTCCGAGAGCGAATGGTTGTTGCTGAGGTTTCCCTCAGTGGAATAGCTGGTGTGAGGCTCCCCATGGTGGAACAGCCGGTATTGCCCCAGCTGCAGCCGCCCATCGTCCTGCGGTTGGACGGAGCTCGGTGACCCCTCACCCCCTGACAGCTGATGTGAGGCCCCACATAGTTCAATAACTAATCCCAGAGATTCCCCATCGAGCAGCCAATGTGAGGCCTCCCACAGTGCAACAGCCAATGTGAGGGAATTGGATCCATCCTGAGCCTGCGCAGTGTGGGAGAGCCGGCATTATGAGCGTGCGCAGTGAGAGTCGACCGGCGGCTGGCATTACGAACGTGACGTGGAGATGCGTGCGCAGTGAGAGAGTCGGCATCGCTGAGTCTGCGCAGTGAGAGAGAGAGTGCCGGCAGCTGGCAGTGCTGAGCCTGCGCAGTGAGAGAGAGTGCCGGCAGCCGGCAGTGCTGAGCCTGCGCAGTGAGAGAGAGAGAGTGCCGGCAGCGCTGAGCCTGCGCAGTGGGGGGCCGGGGAGAAGATGGCGGAGAAGGGGAAGCGGAGAGGAAAATGTCGGCGGTCGTGGCGGGAGGTCGGAACGCGGTGAGAGCGAGAGTCAGCCCGGGGAGCCCGGGGACTGGAGCCGGAGCCCGGGGACTGGGGCCGGGGACTGGGGCCGGAGCCCGGGGACTGGAGCCGGAGCCCGGGGACTGGGGCCGGGGACTGGGGACTGGGGACTGGGGACTGGGGCCGGGGACTGGGGCCGGGGACTGGGGACTGGGGCCGGGGACTGGGGCCGGAGCCCGGGGACTGGGGCCGGGGACTGGGCCCGGAGCCCGGGGACTGGAGCCGGGGACTGGGGCCGGGGACTGGGCCCGGAGCCCGGGGACTGGGGCCGGGGACTGGGGACTGGGGCCGGAGCCGGGGGCCCTGTCGCTCCCCGAGCCCCGGGTTCCCCCCCGGGGAGAGGCTGCCGGGTTGAAGCATCTCCTGACGCCCCCGCGCCGGGAAACCCACCTGGTTCCTTCAGGGAGGGGAATCTGCCGCCCTGACCCCGGTCTGACCCACATGTGACCCCTGACCCACAGCCACGTGGGTGAGTCCGGACTGCCCTCCAGGGGCGATGAACTCTGACCCGGAGATGCCCGGGTCCCGGGACCAATAAACTAACCGGCACCGGGGATTCACCGTGTCCCACACGGAGCCCCACAGGTCACCACCGTGACCCCCCCCCCCCCCCCCCCCCCCGGACAGAGGTCACCACCGTGACCCCCCCCCCCCGGACAGAGGTCACCACCGTGACCCCCCCCCCCCCCCGGACAGAGGTCACCACCGTGACCCCCCCCCCGGACAGAGGTCACCACCGTGACCCCCCCCCCGGACAGAGGTCACCACCGTGACCCCCCCTCCGGACAGAGGTCACCACCGTGACCCCCCCCCCCCCCCCCGGACAGAGGTCACCACCGTGACCCCCCCCCCCCTCCGGACAGAGGTCACCACCGTGACCCCCCCTCCGGACAGAGGTCACCACCGTGACCCCCCCCCCCTCCGGACAGAGGTCACCACCGTGACCCCCCCTCCGGACAGAGGTCACCACCGTGACCCCCCCCCCGGACAGAGGTCACCACCGTGACCCCCCCCGGACAGAGGTCACCACCGTGACCCCCCCCCCCGGACAGAGGTCACCACCGTGACCCCCCCCCGGACAGAGGTCATCACCGTGACCCCCCCCCCCCCCCCGGACAGAGGTCACCACCGTGACCCCCCCCCCCCGGACAGAGGTCATCACCGTGACCCCCCCCCCGGACAGAGGTCATCACCGTGACCCCCCCCCCGGACAGAGGTCATCACCGTGACCCCCCCTCCGGACAGAGGTCATCACCGTGACCCCCCCCCCGGACAGAGGTCACCACCGTGACCCCCCCCCCCCCCAGACAGAGGTCACCACCGTGACCCCCCCCCCCGGACAGAGGTCATCACCGTGACCCCCCCCCGGACAGAGGTCATCACCGTGACCCCCCCCCGGACAGAGGTCACCACCGTGACCCCCCCCCCGGACAGAGGTCACCACCGTGACCCCCCCTCTGGACAGAGGTCACCACCGTGACCCCCCCCCCCCCCGGACAGAGGTCACCACCGTGACCCCCCCCCCCCCGGACAGAGGTCACCACCGTGACCCCCCCCCCCGGACAGAGGTCACCACCATGACCCCCCCCCCCCCCGGACAGGTCACCACCGTGACCCCCCCCCGGACAGAGGTCACCACCGTGACCCCCCCTCCGGACAGAGGTCATCACCGTGACCCCCCCCGGACAGAGGTCATCACCGTGACCCCCCCTCCGGACAGAGGTCATCTCCGTGACCCCCTCGCACTCCGACCCCCCTCTGGACAGAAGTCATCTCCGTGACCCCCTCTGGACAGAAGTCATCTCCGTGACCCCCTCCGGACAGAGGTCATCTCCGTGAACCCCCTCGCACTCCGACCCCCCTCCGGACAGAGGTCATCTCCGTGACCCCCCTGCACTCCGACCCCCCTCCCAGACAGAGGTCTTCTCGATGAGCGGGGGGAGGAGAGAGTTGGGGAGAGGGGAAGACGGGTGGAGGGGTTAACGTGGGGAGGGGGAGACAGAGCAACAGGAACAGAGAGAGAGACGGATTCTTTCACTAATCCCCTCCCATCTTGTTTTGCAGGTTCTCCACACTGCTGCGTGATAAACCCCTCTGTACCTCGTGGGAGAAGAAGATGGTGGCAAGGAGGGAGAGGCAGGCAGTGAAGGAGATGAGTCAACAGCTTCTGGAGGGCCGGAGGAGAGAAAAGGAGGTGAGAGAGTGACCTCGCCACAGGCCAGGCTTCCACAGCTGGTGAGGGATTCGCTTCACATCAGGCTGTCCCTCACATGGCCCCCTGCCCTCTCGCGCGGGGGGGCCTCACTGCTCTCTCTCACGTGCGGGGGGCCGGCCCCTCCCCCCGATACCTCGCGCGCGCTGGCCTCCCCCCCCCCCCCCCCGAGCGCTTGCCCGTCCCCCCGTTCCCTCGCGCAGCCCTCTGCCCACACCCCGGTCCCTCGAACGAGCTGATCCCCCCACTCCGTCACGCATGGGGCCCCCCTCCACTCGGCCCCACCCTCGCCGCCCCACCCTCGCCCCCCCGCCCTCGCCTCGCCCCCCCGCCCTCGCCCCCCCGCCCTCGCCCCCCCTCGCCGCCCCGCCCTCGCCCCCCCCGCCCCGCCCTCTCCCCACCCCGCCCTCCCCCCACCCCGCCCTCCCCCCACCCCGCCCTCCCCCCCACCCCCTCCTGATCCCTCCCCCCCACCCCCTCCTGATCCCTCCCCCCCACCCCCTCCTGATCCCTCCCCCCCACCCCCTCCTGATCACTCCCCCCCCACCCCCTCCTGATCCCTCCCCCCCACCCCCTCCTGATCCCTCCCCCCCACCCCCTCCTGATCCCTCCCCCCCACCCCCTCCTGATCCCTCCCCCCCACCCCCTCCTGATCCCTCCCCCCCACCCCCTCCTGATCCCTCCCCCCCACCCCCTCCTGATCCCTCCCCCCCACCCCCTCCTGATCCCTCCCCCCCACCCCCTCCTGATCCCTCCCCCCCCACCCCCTCCTGATCCCTCCCCCCCACCCCCTCCTGATCCCTCCCCCCCCACCCCCTCCTGATCCCTCCCCCCCCACCCCCTCCTGATCCCTCCCCCCCACCCCCTCCTGATCCCTCCCCCCACCCCCTCCTGATCCCTCCCCCCCACCCCCTCCTGATCCCTCCCCCCCACCCCCTCCTGATCCCTCCCCCCCACCCCCTCCTGATCCCTCCCCCCCACCCCCTCCTGATCCCTCCCCCCCACCCCCTCCTGATCCCTCCCCCCCACCCCTCCTGATCCCTCCCCCCACCCCCTCCTGATCCCTCCCCCCCCCTCCTGATCCCTCCCCCCCCCACCCCCTCCTGATCCCTCCCCCCCCCACCCCCTCCTGATCCCTCCCCCCCTCCTGATCCCTCCCCCCCCTCCTGATCCCTCCCCCCTCCTGATCCCTCCCCCCCTCCTGATCCCTCCCCCCCCCTCCTGATCCCTCTCCCCCCTCCTGATCCCTCTCCCCCCTCCTGATCCCTCACCCCCCCTCCTGATCCCTCACCCCCCCTCCTGATCCCTCCCCCCCCTCCTGATCCCTCCCCCCCCTCCTGATCCCTCCCCCCCCTCCTGATCCCTCCCCCCCCTCCTGATCCCTCCCCCCCCTCCTGATCCCTCCCCCCCTCCTGATCCCTCCCCCCCCCCCGATCCCTCCCCCTACACCCCTCCCTCTCTCTGTAACCTCCTCCAGCCCCTACAATACTCCAATCTCTCCAAAATGTCCTCCACTTCCGGCCTCTTGAGCTTCCCTTCATTCCCATTGCTTCGCTATTGGCGGCCGTGACTCCAACTGCCTGGGGGGGACCCTAACCTCTGGAATTCACTCCCTCATCCTCTCCACCTCTCTCCCCCTTGAAGGTTGATGCTTAAACCACGTAATGTCTGATTCCACCTTTTCAAATTTTGCGCGTGCCGTGCAGGCTAAGCAGAACTCAGTCAGATTTCTTTGCCTTTGTAATTATAAAGATGCTCATCAGATTGCTCTCAAAACCAGGGGCTTCACCCCCTCGCTGGGGCCACCAGGTTGCTGAGTTTGATCGATTCTCCTCTTCCCCTCCCTCTCCCGGGCAGGCAAAGAAACTCCGGCGCGAGGAAAACTTGAGGCGAAGACTGGAGAATGAGAGGAAGTCGGAGGTGGTGCAAGTGGTGAGTCTGCTCGCGGTTTGCGGTGGGATTTGCTGTTGTAAAACTCTGGGAGTCCTCTTCAAGCCCCTTGACGATGCTGACTCTTGTCCCCCCCCCCCAATCACCCAAGCATCCCCCATCGCCCGGGCCAAATTTCCTTCATCTCCTGAGAAGGTAGAGTCGTGTGCTCTCTCTCTCTCTTTAGCAAGGCCTTTGACAAGGTACCACATGGTAGGTTGTTACATAAGGTTAAATCTCACGGGATCCAGGGTGAGGTATCTAAATGGATACAAAATTGGCTTCTTGACAGAAGCCAGAGGGTGGTTGTAGAGAGTTGTTTTTCAAACTGGAGGCCTGTGACCAGCGGTGTGCCTCAGGGATCAGTGCTGGGCCCACTGTTATTTGTCATTTATATTAATGATTTGGATGAGAATATAGAACAAAGAACAATACAGCACAGGAACAGGCCCTTCGGCCCTCCAAGCCCGCGCCGCTCCCCGGTCCAGGATTGAATCCTGAATCCAGGATCCCCGCCCAATTTTCCAGCCTATCTACATCCTAATATCCTATCCACCGAGCTGTCCCTCACAGCTACGATGCTTTGTTCATTACAACCTATTAACTCACCCCCACCCCCCCCCCATTCCAGACCATGTGATCTCCAGGGAGAGGCGAAAACCCAGAGTGAAAACCCCAGGGCCAATATGGGGAAAAAAAATCTGGGAAATTCCTCTCCGACCCCCTGAGGCGATCGAAACGAGTCCAGGAGATCACACTGGCCCTGATCGGAAAATGCTTCCCAACCCTAGTCATTTCCACTTCCACGAACACCATCTGAATTCCCTGCCCCCGAGACAGGTTCCCAACTATCCGCAGTCTCGCTCTGTACTGGCACCAGCAAGATGATCATAGAGGTATGGTTAGTAAGTTTGCAGAAGACACCAAGATTGGTGGCACAGTGGACAGTGAAGAAAGTTATCTCCAATTGCAAGGGGATCTTGATCAATTGGGCCAGTGGGCTGACGAATGGCAGATGGAGTTTAATTTAGACAAATGCGAGGTGATGCATTTTGGTCAATTGAACCAGGGCAGGACTTACTCAGTTAATGGTAGGGCGTTGGGGAGAGTTACAGAACAAAGAGATCTAGGGGTACATGTTCATAGCTCCTTGAAAGTGGAGTCACAGGTGGACAGAGTGGTGAAGAAGGCATTCGGCATGCTTGGTTTCATTGGTCAGAACATTGAATACAGGAGTTGAGACGTCTTGTTGAAGTTGTACAAGACATTGGTAAGGCCACACTTGGAATACTGTGTACAGTTCTGGTCACCCTATTATAGAAAGGATATTATTAAACTAGAAAGAGTGCAGAAAAGATTTACTAGGATGCTACCGGGACTTGATGTTTTGAGTTATAAGGAGAGGCTGAATAGACTGGGATGGATATCTGAGGAAATAAAGGAAGTATCAAATTGAAAGAAAATGCTTCAAGTGGCAAAGATTAGTGGGAACCTAGAGGATTAGGAAATCTTTAAAGGTCAGCAGAAAGCCACGAAAAAAGCTATAAAGAAAAGTAAGATGGATTATGGGAGTAAACTCGCTCAGAATATAAAAGCAGATAGCAAAAGTTTCTACAAATATATAAAACGAAAAAGAGTGGCTAAAGTAAACATTGTTCCTTTAGAGGGTGAGAAGGGGGATGTAATAACTGGAAATGAGAAAATGGCTGAGGCATTGAACAGGTATTTTGTGTCGGTCTTCACAGTGGAAGACACAAATAACATGCCAAAAATTGATGACAGGACGGCTATGGCAGGTGACGACCTAGAAACTATCATTATCACGAAAGAGGTAGTGTTGGGCAAGTTAATGGGGCTAAAGGTAGACAAGTCTCCTGGTCCTGATGGAATGCATCCCAGGGAACTAAAAGAGATGGCGGGAGAAATAGCAAATGCACTACTGGTAATTTACCAAAATTCGCTGGACTCTGGGGTGGTTCCTGCAGATTGGAAAACAGCAAATGTGACACCACTGTTTAAAAAAGGAGGGAGACAAAAGGTGGGTAACTATAGGCCGGTTAGCTTAACCTCTGTAGTAGGGAAAATGCTTGAATCTATCATCAAGGAAGAAATGGCGAGACATCTGGATATAAATTGTCCCATTGGTAAGATGCAGCATGGGTTCATGAAGGGAAGGTCATGTTTGACTAATTTGGTGGAATTCTTTGAGAACATTCCATGTGCAGTGGACAATGGGGAACCTGTGGGTGTGGTGTATCTGGATTTCCAGAAGGCATTTGACAAGGTGCCGCACCAAAGACTGCTGCATGAGATAAAGGTGCACGGTGTTACGGGTAATGTATTAGCATGGATAGAGGATTGGTTAACTAACTGAAAGCAAAGAGTGGGGGTAAATGGGTGTTTTTCTGGTTGGCGATCAGTGACTAGTGGTGTGCCTCAGGGATCAGTGTTGGGACCGCAATTGTTTACGATTTACATAGATGATTTGGAGTTGGGGACCAAGTGTGTCAAAATCCGCAGATGACACTAAGATGAGTGGCAGAGCAAAGTGTGCAGAGGATGCTGAAAGTCTGCAAAGGGATATAGATAGTCTAAGTGAGTGGGCGAGGGTCTGGCAGATGGAGTACAATGTTGGTAAATGTGAGGTCATCCATTTTGGTCGGAATAACAGCAAAATGGACTATTATTTAAATGGTAAAAAATTGCAGCATGCTGCTGTGCAGAGGGACCTGGGTGTCCTTGTGCAGGAATCTCAAGGAGTTGGTTTGCAGGTGCAGCAGGTAATTAAGAAGGCAAATGGAATTTTGTCCTTCATTGCGAGAGGGATGGAGTTTAAAAACAGCGAGGTTATGTTGCAGCTGTATAAGGTGCTGGTGAGGCCACACCTGGAGTACTGTGTACAGTTTTGGTCTCCTTACTTGAGAAAGGATATACTGGCACTGGAGGGGGTGCAGAGGAGATTCACTGGGTTGATTCCGGAGTTGAGAGGGTTGGCTTATGAGGAGAGACTGAGTAGACTGGGACTATACACATTGGAATTCAGAAGAATGAGGGGAGATCTTATAGAAACATATAAGATGATGAAGGGAATAGATAAGATAGAAGCAGGGAAGTTGTTTCCACTGGCGGGTGAAACTAGAACTAGGGGGCATGGCCCCAAAATAAGGGGAAGCAGATTTAGGACTGAGTTGAGGAGGAACTTCTTCACACAAAGGGTTGTGAATCTGTGGAATTCCCTGCCCAGTTGAGGCTCCCTCATTGAATGTTTTTAAAGCAAGGATAGATAGATTTTTGAACAGTGAAGGAATTAAGGGTTATGGTGAGCGGGCGGGTAAGTGGAGCTGAGTCCACAAAAAGATCAGCCGTGATCTTATTGAATGGTGGAGCAGGCTCCTAGTTCTTATGTTCTTTTTTCTCTGGAGCGCAGGAGGCTGAGGGGTGATCTTATAGAGGTCTATAAAATAATGAGGGGCATAGATCAGCTAGATAGACAATATCTTTTCCCAAAGGTGGGGGAGTCTAAAACTAGAGGGCATAGGTTTCAGGTGAGAGGGGAGAGATACAAAAGGGTCCAGAGGGGAGGTGGTGAGTGTCTGGAACGAGCTGTCAGAGGCAGTAGTAGAGGTGGGTACAATTTTGTCTTTTATAAAGCATTTAGACAGTTACATGGGTACGATGGGTATAGAGGGATATGGGCCAAACGCGGGCAATTGGGACGAGCTTCGGGTTTAAAAAAAGGGCGGCATGGACAAGTTGGGCCGAAGGGCCTATTCCCACACCCCCTCAACCTGTGAGAATAGAGCAGGCTGAATTTCAGGCTAAGAAGGACTTGAGTCGAGTTTCTCTTCAAGTATAAAATTATAAAGATTGTGTCCCTTGAGTCTGTTGCCAATCAATGTCTTCTGGTGCCTCCGTCCCGCAGATCAAAAACCCTCTGAAGATCAAGAGGATGAAGAAGAAGCAACTGCGCAGGATTGAGAAACGAGACACTCTGAGGGCCTTGCAGCAGAGCCGACCCCGGGGGCAGCGGGAGTGACAAATCAAACAGCGGGGGGGCGAGAGAGGGACGGAGAAACTGGGTGTGGGGATGGAGGGAGAATATCGGATGGAGAGAGAGCCAGAGGGAGGCGCAGTGTGCCTCCCAGTCAGCCAGAGATGTGAAGAGGAAGCTGTACGTTAATATCACGGCGGCGATGTTCCTGACGTTTAAGTGTGGTGGGATTGAAGAGTCAAACAGGCCTTTGACATTGCCTATTTTCTAATTTGTGTGGCTGTCTGTGTGTGTGTGTGAGAGCGTGTGTGAGAGTGTGTGCCTGCGTGTGAGAGCGTGTGTCTGTGTGTGAGCGTGTGTCTGCGTGTGTGTGAGCGTGTGTGAGAGCGTGTGGCTGCGTGTGTGAGAGCGTGTGGCTGCGTGTGTGAGAGCGTGTGGCTGCGTGTGTGAGAGCGTGTGGCTGCGTGTGAGAGCGTGTGTCTGTGTGTGAGAGCGTGTGTCTGCGTGTGTGTGAGCGTGTGTCTGCGTGTGTGAGAGCGTGTGGCTGCGTGTGTGAGAGCGTGTGGCTGCGTGTGTGAGAGCGTGTGGCTGCGTGTGTGAGAGCGTGTGGCTGCGTGTGTGAGAGCGTGTGGCTGCGTGTGTGAGAGCGTGTGGCTGCGTGTGTGAGAGCGTGTGGCTGCGTGTGTGAGAGCGTGTGGCTGCGTGTGTGAGAGCGTGTGGCTGCGTGTGTGAGAGCGTGTGGCTGCGTGTGTGAGAGCGTGTGGCTGCGTGTGTGAGAGCGTGTGGCTGCGTGTGTGAGAGCGTGTGGCTGCGTGTGTGAGAGCGTGTGGCTGCGTGTGTGAGAGCGTGTGGCTGCGTGTGTGAGAGCGTGTGGCTGCGTGTGTGAGAGCGTGTGGCTGCGTGTGTGAGAGCGTGTGGCTGCGTGTGTGAGAGCGTGTGGCTGCGTGTGTGAGAGCGTGTGGCTGCGTGTGTGAGAGCGTGTGGCTGCGTGTGTGAGAGCGTGTGGCTGCGTGTGTGAGAGCGTGTGGCTGCGTGTGTGAGAGCGTGTGGCTGCGTGTGTGAGCGTGTGGCTGCGTGTGTGAGCGTGTGGCTGCGTGTGTGTGAGCGTGTGGCTGCGTGTGTGAGAGCGTGTGGCTGCGTGTGTGAGAGCGTGTGGCTGCGTGTGTGAGAGCGTGTGGCTGCGTGTGAGAGAGCGTGTGGCTGCGTGTGAGAGAGCGTGTGGCTGCGTGTGTGAGAGCGTGTGCCTGCGTGTGAGAGCGTGTGCCTGCGTGTGTGTGAGCGTGTGCCTGCGTGTGTGTGAGCGTGTGCCTGCGTGTGTGAGAGCGTGTGCCTGCGTGTGTGAGAGCGTGTGCCTGCGTGTGTGAGAGCGTGTGCCTGCGTGTGTGAGAGCGTGTGCCTGCGTGTGTGAGAGCGTGTGCCTGCGTGTGTGAGAGCGTGTGCCTGCGTGTGTGAGAGCGTGTGCCTGCGTGTGCGAGAGCGTGTCCCTGCGTGTGCGAGAGCGTGTCCCTGCGTGTGCGAGAGCGTGTTGACTGCGTGTGTGCCTGCGTGTGCGAGAGCGTGTGCGCGCCTGCCTGTGGGTGAGCGAGAGCGTGTGCGCGCCTGCGTGTGTGCCTGCGTGTGCGAGAGCGTGTTGACTGCGTGTGTGCCTGCGTGTGCGAGAGCGTGTGTGCGCCTGCATGTGTGAGAGCGTGTGCCTGCGTGCGTGCGTGTGCGCCTGCCTGTAGGTATGCGTGCACCTGCGCGCGAAGGAGACTGCGCTGTATCTGTTGTGACTTTCTGACAGACTCTCACCAACGCAGCTTAATTTACTGGAAATAATAAAAGCTTTCCTTTATTTTCTGATAAACTCGGTTGTTTAGTGTCAGTGTCTGGCTCCACTCAGCATCCATTCCATCCCAACAGGAGCCCTGGCTGTTTCCCTGCTTCCTTCTCTCTGTCTCTGACCCAGGGATCATCCCGGATGTGGGAGGGAATGCCAGGAGCAGCACCAGGTATACCGAAAAATGAAGTCAAAATCCCCGAGTAGCCACACTCCGGCGCCTGTTCGGGGACACTGAGGGAGAATTTAGCACGGCCAATGCATCCTAACCTGCACGTTTTCGGACTGTGGGAGGAAACCGGAGCACCCGGAGGAAACCCACGCAGACACGGGGAGAACGTGCAGACTCCACACAGACAGTGACCCAAAGCGGGAATCGAACCCGGGTCCCTGGTGCTGAGAGGCAGCAGAGCTAACCCGCTGTGCCGCAGAGAGAGATCGAGAGGCAGAGGACAAGGGGGAGGCAGACAGAGCGAGAAAGAGATATGTGGAGGAGTTTATGGAGGGAATTCCAGAGTTTGGGGTCCAGACAGGGAGAGGAAGTCACTGATAGACAGAACTAAACGATCCCACAACCAACGGATCGGATCTAAGCTCTCCAGTCCTGCCACATCCAGTCGGGAATGGTGGTGGACAATTAAACAACTGACTGGAGGTGGAGGCTCCACAAATATCCCCACCCTCAATGATGGAGGGGCCCAGCGCATCAATGTGAAAGATAAGGCAGCAATCTTCATCCAGGAGTGATGAGTGGATAGAACACAGAAAAGCTACAGCACAAACAGGCCCTTCGGCCCCAAGTTGTGCCGAACATGTCCCTACCTTCTAGGCTTACCTATAACCCTCTATCTTACTAACTCCCATGAACTTATCCAAAAGTCTCTTAAAAGACCCTATCGAATCCGCCTCCACCACCACTACCGGCAGCCGATTCCACGCACCCACCACCCTCTGAGTGAAAAACTTACCATGATCCATCTCAGCCTCCTCCAGAGGTCCCCAGCATCTCAGATTTTAATCTCCAGCCGATTTGATTCACTCCCCGTGATATCAAGAAACGGAGGTACTGGATACTGCAAAGGCAGTGGGTCCTGATAACATTCCGGCAATAGTACTGAAGATTTGTGCTCCAGAACTTGCCGCTCCCCTAGCCAAGCTCTTCCAGTACAGTTATAACACTGGCATCTACCCAACAATGTGGAAAGTTGCCCAGGTATGTCCTGTACACAAGAAACAGGACAAATCCAACCCGGCCAATTACCGGCCAATCAGTCTACTCTCGATCATCAGTAAAGTGATGGAAGGGGTCATCGACGGCGCTGTCAAGCAGCACCTGCTCAGTGACGCCCAGTTTGGGTTTTGCCAGGGTCACTCAGCTCCTGACCTCATTACAGCCTTGGTTCAAACATTGTCCTACAGTGCAGAAAAGGCCAATCCACCTAACCTACACATCTTTCGACACTAAGGGGCAATTTAGCATGGCCAATCCACCCTAACCTACACATCTTTGGACACTAAGGGACAATTTAGCATGGCCAATCCACCTAACCTACACATCTTTGGACACTAAGGGACAATTTAGCATGGCCAATCCACCTAACCTGCACATCTTTGGACACTAAGGGACAATTTAGCATGGCCAATCCACCCTAACCTACACATCTTTGGACACTAAGGGGCAATTTAGCATGGCCAATCCACCCTAACCTACACATCTTTGGACACTAAGGGACAATTTAGCATGGCCAATCCACCTAACCTGCACATCTTTGGACACTAAGGGACAATTTAGCATGGCCAATCCACCTAACCTGCACATCTTTGGACAATTTAGCATGGCCAATCCACCCTAACCTACACATCTTTGGACACTAAGGGGCAATTTAGCATGGCCAATCCACCTAACCTGCACATCTTTGGACACTAAGGGACAATTTAGCATGGCCAATCCACCTAACCTGCACATCTTTGGACAATTTAGCATGGCCAATCCACCCTAACCTACACATCTTTGGACACTAAGGGGCAATTTAGCATGGCCAATCCACCCTAACCTACACATCTTTGGACACTAAGGGGCAATTTAGCATGGCCAATCCACCTAACCTGCACATCTTTGGACACTAAGGGACAATTTAGCATGGCCAATCCACCTAACCTGCACATCTTTGGACAATTTAGCATGGCCAATCCACCCTAACCTACACATCTTTGGACACTAAGGGGCAATTTAGCATGGCCAATCCACCCTAACCTACACATCTTTGGACACTAAGGGGCAATTTAGCATGGCCAATCCACCTAACCTGCACATCTTTGGACACTAAGGGACAATTTAGCATGGCCAATCCACCTAACCTGCACATCTTTGGACAATTTAGCATGGCCAATCCACCCTAACCTACACATCTTTGGACACTAAGGGGCAATTTAGCATGGCCAATCCACCCTAACCTACACATCTTTGGACACTAAGGGGCAATTTATCATGGCCAATCCACCTAACCCGCACATCTTTGGAGTGTGGGAGGAAACTCACGCAGACACGAAGAGAAAGATTAAGAATTATACCTGGTCGTGTTTAAGCATTTCGATGTGTAAAAGTGATTCTAATTCTCAATGTTTGAGTTAAACTGCATTGTGACATAAACTGTCTTGGATAAAAGAGCCCCAGTGGGTCACTGGAGTCCCACCTGGAGTGAAACACCTGACACTCGCAGCAACATCAGAATCAAATCAAACTGGGATCCAGACCAATGTCAGAATCCACCCTGGATTTTCTGATCTGCCTTCTGACAAATTCTCCCAAGACAGCAATCGGAGAAGAACAGAGAAAATTACAGCACAGAAACAGGCCCTTCGGCCCTCCAAGCCTGCACCGACCATGCTGCCCGATTGAACTAAAGCCCCCTACCCTTCCGGGGACCGTATCCCTCTATTCCCATCCTATTCATGGATTTGTCCAGACGCCCCTTAAAAGTCACTATCGTATCCGCTTCCACTACCTCCCCCGGCAGCGAGTTCCAGGCACCCACCAACCTCTGTGTAAAAAATCTGCCTCGTACATCTCCTTTAAACCTTGCCCCTCGCGCCTTAAACCTGTGCCCCCCAGTAATTATCTCTTCCACCCTGGGGAAAAGCTTCTGACTATCCACTCTGTCCATGCCTCTCATAATCTTGTCGACTTCTATCAGGTCTCCCCTCAACCTCCGTCGTTCCAGTGAGAACAAACCAAGTTTCTCCAACCTCTCCTCATAGCTAATGCCCTCCATACCAGGCAACATCCGGGTAAATCTTTTCTCTACCCTCTCCAAAGCCTCCACATCCTTCTGGTAGTGTGGCGACCAGAATTGAACACTATATTCCAAGTGCGGCCTAACTAAGGTTCTATAAAGCTGCAACATGACTTGCCAATTTTTAAACTCAATACCCCGGCCGATGAAGGCAAGCATGCCGTATGCCTTCTTGACTACCTTCTCCACCTGCATTGCCACTTTCAGTGACCTGTGTACCTGTACACCCAGATCCCTCTGCCTATCAATACTCTTAAGGGTTCTGCCATTTACTGTATATTTCCTATCTGTATTAGACCTTCCAAAATGCATTACCTCACATTTGTCTGGATTAAACTCCATCTGCCATCTCTCCGCCCAAGTCCCCAACTGATCTATATCCTGCTGTATCCTCTGATGGTCCTCATCACTATCCGCAAATCCACCAACATTTGTGTTGTCTGTAAACTTACCCATCAAACCAGATCATTCGATTTCTACAGATTAAATGGATATGGGGATCAGTGTGAGGGGATCTGGTTGGTGCAGTGTATAATGAGGATCAGTGTGAGGGGATCTGGTTGGTGCAGTGTATAATGAGGATCAGTGTGAGGGGATCTGGTTGGTGCAGTGTATAATGGAGATCAGTGTGTGGGGATCTGGTTGGTGCAGTGTAAAATGGGGATCAGTGTGAGGGGATCTGGTTGGTGCGGTGTATAATGGGGATCAGTGTGTGGGGATCTGGTCGGTGCAGTGTATAATGGGGATCAGTGTGTGGGGATCTGGTCGGTGCAGTGTATAATGGGGATCAGACTGAGGGGATCTGGTTGGTGCAGTGTATAATGGGGATCAGTGTGTGGGGATCTGGTTGGTGCAGTGTATAATGGGGATCAGTGTGTGGGGATCTGGTTGGTGCAGTGTATAATGGGGATCAGTGTGAGGGGATCTGGTTGGTGCAGTGTATAATGGGGATCAGTGTGAGGGGATCTGGTTGGTGCAGTGTACAATGGGGATCAGTGTGTGGGGATCTGGTTGGTGCAGTGTATAATGGTGATCAGTGTGTGGGGATCTGGTTGGTGCAGTGTATAATGGGGATCAGAATGAGGGGACCTGGTTTGTGCAGTGTATAATGGGGATCAGTGTGTGGGGATCTGGTTGGTGCAGTGTATAATGGGGATCAGTGTGTGGGGATCTGGTTGGTGCAGTGTATAATGGGGATCAGTGTGTGGGGATCTGGTTGGTGCAGTGTATAATGGGGATCAGACTGAGGGGATCTGGTTGGTGCAGTGTATAATGGGGATCAGTGTGTGGGGATCTGGTTGGTGCAGTGTATAATGGGGATCAGACTGAGGGGATCTGGTTGGTGCAGTGTATAATGGGGATCAGTGTGTGGGGATCTGGTTGGTGCAGTGTATAATGGGGATCAGTGTGAGGGGATCTGGTTGGTGCAGTGTATAATGGGGATCAGACTGAGGGGATCTGGTTGGTGCAGTGTATAATGGTGATCAGTGTGTGGGGGTCTGGTTGGTGCAGTGTATAATGGGGATCAGTGTGAGGGGATCTGGTTGGTGCAGTGTATAATGGGGATCAGTGTGAGGGGATCTGGTTGGTGCAGTGTATAATGGGGATCAGTGTGTGGGGATCTGGTTGGTGCAGTATATAATGGGGATCAGTGTGAGGGGATCTGGTTGGTGCAGTGTATAATGGGGATCAGTGTGTGGGGATCTGGTTGGTGCAGTGTATAATGGGGATCAGTGTGTGGGGATCTGGTTGGTGCAGTGTATAATGGGGATCAGTGTGTGGGGATCTGGTTGGTGCGGTGTATAATGGGGATCAGTGTGAGGGGATCTGGTTGGTGCAGTGTATAATGGGGATCAGTGTGTGGGGATCTGGTTGGTGCAGTGTATAATGGGGATCAGTGTGTGGGGATCTGGTTGGTGCAGTGTATAATGGGGATCAGTATGAGGGGATCTGGTTGGTGCAGTGTATAATGGGGATCAGTGTGAGGGGATCTGGTTGGTGCAGTGTATAATGGGGATCAGTGTGAGGGGATCTGGTTGGTGCAGTGTATAATGGGGATCAGAATGAGGGGACCTGGTTTGTGCACTGTATAGCGGGGATCAGTGTGGGGATCTGGTTGGTGCAGTGTATAATGGGAGCACTGTGAGGGGATCTGGTTGGTGCAGTGTATAATGGGGATCAGTGTGAGGGGATCTGGTTGGTGCAGTGTATAATGGGCATCAGTGTGAGGGGATCTGGTTGGTGCAGTGTATAATGAGGATCAGTGTGTGGGGATCTGGTTGGTGCAGTGTATAATGGGGATCAGTGTGAGGGGATCTGGTTGGTGCAGTGTATAATGGGGATCAGTGTGAGGGGATCTGGTTGGTGCAGTGTATAATGGGGATCAGTGTGAGGGGATCTGGTTGGTGCAGTGTATAATGGGGATCAGTGTGAGGGGATCTGGTTGGTGCAGTGTATAATGGGGATCAGTGTGTGGGGATCTGGTTGGTGCAGTGTATAATGGGGATCAGTGTGTGGGGATCTGGTTGGTGCAGTGTATAATGGGGATCAGTGTGTGGGGATCTGGTTGGCGCAGTGTATAATGGGGATCAGTGTGTGTGGTGTTCCTCAGGGATCAGTGCTGAGACCTTTGCTGTTTGTAATATATATAAATGATTTGGAGGAAAATGTAACTGGTTTGATTAGTAAGTTTGCGGACGACACAAAGGTTGGTGGATTTGCGGATAGCGATGAGGACCATCAGAGGATACAGCAGGATATAGATCGGTTGGAGACTTGGGCGGAGAGATGGCAGATGGAGTTTAATCCAGACAAATGTGAGGTAATGCATTTTGGAAGGTCTAATACAGATAGGAAATATACAGTAAATGGCAGAACCCTTAAGAGTATTGATAGGCAGAGGGATCTGGGTGTACAGGTACACAGGTCACTGAAAGTGGCAACGCAGGTGGAGAAGGTAGTCAAGAAGGCATACGGCACGCTTGTCTTCAGCCGGGGCATTGAGTTTAAAAATTGGCAAGTCATGTTGCAGCTTTATAGAACCTTAGTGAGGCCGCACTTGGAATATAGTGTTCAATTCTGGTCGCCACACTGCCAGAAGGATGTGGAGGCTTTGGAGAGGGTAGAGAAAAGATTTACCAGGATGTTGCCTGGTATGGAGGGCATTAGCTATGAGGAGAGGTTGGAGAAACTCGGTTTGTTCTCACTGGAACGACGGAGGTTGAGGGGAGACCTGATAGAAGTCTACAAGATGATGAGGGGCATGGACAGAGTGGATAGTCAGAAGCTTTTTCCCAGGGTGGAAGAGTCAATTACTAGGGGGCACAGGTTTAAGGTGCGAGGGGCAAGGTTTAAAGGAGATGTACGAGGCAGATTTTTTACACAGAGGGTGGTGGGTGCCTGGAACTCGCTCCCGGGGAGGGAGTGGAAGCGGATACGATAAGGGTCCTCTTGAAGACCAGAGTGGTAGACTGTGTATGGAACCAAAAGAGATGGGGGAGATACTAAATGGTTTTTTTGCATCCGTATTTACTGAGGAAACGGGCATGGAGTCTACGGAAATAGGGCAAACAGGTAGGGAGGTCATGGAACCTTTACAGATTAAAGAGGAGGAGGTGCTTGCTGTCTTGAGGCAAATCAGAGTGGATAAATCCCCAGGACCGGACAGGGTATTCCCACGGACCTTGAGGGAAGCTAGTGTTGAACTTGCAGGGGCCCTGGCAGACAAATTTAAAATGTCAGTATTCACGGGGGAGGTGCCGGATGATTGGAGGGTGGCTCATGTTGTTCCGTTGTTTAAAAAAGGTTCCAAAAGAAATCCGGGAAATTATCGGCCAGTAGGTTTGACGTCGGTGGTGGGCAAGTTATTGGAAGGTGTGATAAGGGATAGGATCTACAAATATTTGGATAGACAGGGACTTATTAGGGAGAGTCAACATGGCTTTGTGCGTGGTAGGTCATGTTTGACCAATCTGTTAGAGTTTTTCGAGGAGGTTACCAGGAAAGTGGATGAAGGGAAGGCGGTGGATGTTGTCTACATGGATTTCAGCAAGGCCTTTGACAAGGTCCCTCATGGGAGGTTAGTTAGGAAGGTTCAGTCGCTGGGTATACATGGGGAGGTAGTAAATTGGATAAGACACTGGCTCAATGGAAGAAGCCAGAGAGTGGTTGTGGAGGATTGCTTCTCTGAGTGGAGGCCTGTGACTAGTGGTGTGCCGCAGGGATCGGTGTTGGGTCCATTGTTGTTTGTCATCTATATCAATGATCTGGATGATAATGTGGTAAATTGGATAAGCAAGTTTGCTGATGATACAAAGATTGGAGGTGTAGTGGACAGTGAGGAAAGTTTTCAAAGCTTGCAGAGGGATTTGGACCAACTAGAAAAATGGGCTGAAAAATGGCAAATGGAATTTAACGTAGCCAAGTGTGAGATATTGCACTTTGGAAGGACAAACCAAAGAAGAACGTACAGGGTAAATGGTAGGACTCTGAAGAGTGCAGTTGAACAGAGGGATCTGGGAATACAGGTTCAGAGTTCCCTAAAAGTGACGTCGCAGGTGGATAGGGTCGTAAAGAGTGCCTTTGGTACATTGGCCTTTATAAATCGGAGTATCGAGTATAAAAGTTGGAGTGTTATGGTAAGGTTATATAAGGCATTGGTGAGGCCGAATTTGGAGTATTGTGTACAGTTTTGGTCACCGAGTTACAGGAAGGATGTAAATAAGGTTGAAAGAGTGCAGAGAAGGTTCACAAGGATGTTGCCGGGACTTGAGAAGCTGAGTTACAGAGAGAGATTGAATAGGTTGGGACTTTATTCCCTGGAGCGTAGAAGATTGAGGGGAGATTTGATAGAGGTGTATAAGATTTTGATGGGTACAGATAGAGTGAATGCAAGCAGGCTTTTTCCGCTGAGGCTCGGGGAGAAAAAAACCAGAAGGCATGGGTTAAGGGTGAAAGGAGAAAAGT
This sequence comes from Mustelus asterias, assembly GCF_964213995.1. Taxonomy (NCBI): domain Eukaryota; kingdom Metazoa; phylum Chordata; class Chondrichthyes; order Carcharhiniformes; family Triakidae; genus Mustelus; species Mustelus asterias. Next base: position 55,820 of record NW_027592325.1, read on the forward strand.
TTAAAGGGAATATTAGGGGGGGCTTCTTCATGCAGAGAGTGGTGGGAGTGTGGAATGAGCTGCCGGATAAAGTGGTAAATGCGGGGTCACTCTTAACATTTAAGAAAAACTTGGACGGGTTCATGGATGAGAGGGGTGTGGAGGGATATGGTCCAAGTGCAGGTCAGTGGGACTAGGCAAAAAATGGTTCGGCACAGACAAGAAGGGCCAAAAGGCCTGTTTCTGAGCTGTAATTTTCTATGGTTCTAAGGGGCGTCTTGACAAATACATGAATAGGATGGGAATAGAGGGATATGGTCCCCGGAAGGGTAGGGGGTTTTAGTTCAGTCAGGCAGCATGGTCGGTGCAGGCTTGGAGGGGCCGAAGGGCCTGTTCCTGTGCTGTAATTTTCTTTGTTCTTGTTCTAACCACCTTAGTCTCTCCTCATATGACAGACCTGCCATCCCAGGAATCAGCCTGGTAAACCTTCGCTGCGCTCCCTCTATAGCAAGGACATCCTTCCTCAGATAAGGAGACCAAAACTGCACACAATACTGGGGTAGGGTTGTAGGGGCTGGAGGAGGTTACAGAGATGGGGAGGGTTGATGTTGGGGAGGGGGTGATGTTGGGGAGGGGTGATGTTGGGGAGGGGGTGATGTTGGGGAGGGGTTGATGTTGGGGAGGGGTGATGTTGGGGAGGGGTTGATGTTGGGGAGGGGTGATGTTGGGGAGGGGGTGATGTTGGGGAGGGGGTGATGTTGGGGAGGGGGTGATGTTGGGGAGGGGGTGATGTTGGGGAGGGGGTGATGTTGGGGAGGGGGTGATGTTGGGGAGGGGGTGATGTTGGGGAGGGGGTGATGTTGGGGAGGGGTTGATGTTGGGGAGAGGTGATGTTGGGGAGGGGTGATGTTGGGGAGGGGTGATGTTGGGGAGGGGGTGATGTTGGGGAGGGGGTGATGTTGGGGAGGGGTTGATGTTGGGGAGGGGTTGATGTTGGGGAAGGGTGATGTTGGGGAGGGGTGATGTTGGGGAGGGGGTGATGTTGGGGAGGGGTGATGTTGGGGAGGGGGTGATGTTGGGGAGGGGGTGATGTTGGGGAGGGGTTGATGTTGGGGAGAGGTGATGTTGGGGAGGGGTGATGTTGGGGAGGGGTGATGTTGGGGAGGGGTGATGTTGGGGAGGGGGTGATGTTGGGGAGGGGTTGATGTTGGGGAGGGGTTGATGTTGGGGAAGGGTGATGTTGGGGAGGGGTGATGTTGGGGAGGGGGTGATGTTGGGGAGGGGTTGATGTTGGGGAGGGGTTGATGTTGGGGAGGGGTGATGTTGGGGAGGGGTGATGTTGGGGAGGGGGTGATGTTGGGGAGGGGGTGATGTTGGGGAGGGGTGATGTTGGGGAGAGGGTGATGTTGGGGAGGGGGTGATGTTGGGGGGGGGGTGATGTTGGGGAGGGGTGATGTTGGGGGGGTGGGGAGTGTGTGTGACCCTGTCTCTGACTCCCCGCTGTTTCCACAGGCTACAGGGGAACCAGTTGACGGGAGCGTGTACACAGGGCCTCAGTAAGATGATTCTCGCTCTGTCCAACCTGTCCTGGATGATTCTCGATCATAACCAACTGGGCGATATTGGGATCCACAACCTCTGCACCGGAATCCGGTCCAGCCATCTCCGCAGACTGGGGTGAGGAGGATGAACTG
>NW_027592326.1:0-57470 GCF_964213995.1 Mustelus asterias
TGCCCCTTCGTCAGATGGGAGTGGAAATCTGCTCTCAGTGCAACAGACACAGAAATCAAGTTACAGAATACTGATTAGAATGCAAATCTCTACAGCCAGCCAGATCTTAAAGGTACAGACAATGTGGGTGGAGGGAGCATTCAACACAGGTTAAAGAGATGTGTATTGTCTCCAGACAGAACAGCCAGTGAGATTATGCAAGACCAGGGGCAAGCTGTGGGGGTTACTGATAATGTGACATAAATCCAACATCCCGGTTTAGGCCGTCCTCATGTGTGCGGAACCTGGCTATCAGTTTCTGCTCAGTGACTCTGCGCTATCGTGTGTCGTGAAGGCCGCCTTGGAGAACGCTTACCTGAAGATCCAAGGCTGAATGCCCGTGACTGCTGAAGTGCTCCCCCACAGGAAGAGAACAGTCTTGCCTGGTGATTGTCGAGCGGTGTTCATTCATCCGTTGTCGTAGCGTCTGCATGGTTTCCCCAATGTACCATGCCTCGGGACATCCTTTCCTGCAGCGTATCAGGTAGACAACGTTGGCCGAGTTGCAAGAGTAGGTACCGTGTACCTGGTGGATGGTGTTCTCACGTGAGATGATGGCATCCGTGTCGATGATCCGGCACGTCTTGCAGAGGTTGCTGTGGCAGGGTTGTGTGGTGTCATGGTCACTGTTCTCCTGAAGGCTGGGTAGTTTGCTGCGGACAATGGTCCTGTTTGAGGTTCTGCGGTTGTTTGAAGGCAAGAAGTGGGGGTGTGGGGATGGCCTTGGCGAGATGTTCGTCTTCATCAATGACATGTTGAAGGCTCCGGAGGAGATGCCGTAGCTTCTCCGCTCCGGGGAAGTACTGGACGACGAAGGGTACTCTGTCCACTGTGTCCCGTGTTTGTCTTCTGAGGAGGTCGGTGCGGTCTTCGCTGTGGCGCGTCGGAACTGTTGATCGATGAGTCGAGCGCCATATCCTGTTCTTATGAGGGCATCTTTCAGCGTCTGGAGGTGTCTGTTGCGATCCTCCTCATCCGAGCAGATCCTGTGTATTTGGAGGGCTTGTCCGTAGGGGATGGCTTCTTTAACGTGTTTAGGGTGGAAGCTGGAGAAGTGGAGCATCGTGAGGTTATCTGTGGGCTTGCGGTACAGTGAGGTGCTGAGGTGACCGTCCTTAATGGAGATGCGTGTGTCCAAGAATGCAACCGATTCCGGAGAGTAGTCCATGGTGAGTCTGATGGTGGGATGGAACTTGTTGATGTCATCATAGAGTTGTTTCAGTGATTGTTCACCATGACTCCAAAGGAAGAATATGTCATCGATGTATCTAGTGTATAGCATCGGTTGAAGGTCCCGTGCGGTGAAGAAGTCTTGTTCGGACCTGTGCATGAAGATGTTGGCATATTGAGGTGCGGATTTGGTCCCCATGGCTGTTCCGTGTGTCTGGATGAAGAACTGGTTGTTGAAGGTGAAGACATTGTGGTCCAGGATGAAGCAGATGAGTTGTAAAATTGCATCTGGAAACTGGCAGTTGACGGCGTTGAGTACTGAGGCCGTTGCAGCAATGCCATCGTCATGGGGGATGCTGGTGTAGAGTGCCGAGACATCCATTGTGACGAGGAGTGCTCCTGGTTCAACTGCTCCATGTGTGCTGAGTTTCTGTAGGAAGTCCGTAGTGTCGTGACAAAAGCTGGGGGTTCTTTGTACAATGGGTTTCAAGATGCCCTCGACATAGCCGGAGAGGTTCTCGCACAGGGTTCCATTGCCTGAAACGATGGGACAGCCGGGTGTGTTTGCCTTGTGTATCTTCGGGAGGCAGTAGAGATCCCCAACGTGGGGAGTACGTGGGATGAGAGCATGGAGGGTGTTCTGAAGGTCCGGATCAAAGGTTTTGATCAGAGTGCTGAGTTGACGGGTGTGTTCTTTGGTCGGATCTGCGGGTAACTGTCTGTAGTGTTCCTCGTTGTTCAGTTGTCGGTACAATATCTTCACCTTCAACAGCCAGTTCTTCATCCAGACACACGGAACAGCCATGGGGACAAAATTCGCACCTCAATATGCCAACATCTTCATGCACAGGTTTGAACAAGATTTCTTCACCGCACAGGACCTTCAACCGATGCTATACACTAGATACATCGATGACATTTTCTTCCTTTGGACTCATGGTGAACAATCACTGAAACAACTCGATGATGACATCAACAAGTTCCATCCCACCATCAGACTCACCATGGACTACTCTCCGGAATCGGTTGCATTCTTGGACACACGCATCTCCATTAAGGACGGTCCCCTCAGCACCTCACTGTACCGCAAGCCCACGGATAACCTCACGATACTCCACTTCTCCAGCTTCCACCCTAAACACGTTAAAGAAGCCATCCCCTACGGACAAGCCCTCCGAATACACAGGATCTGCTCGGATGAGGAGGATCGCAACAGACACCTCCAGACGCTGAACGATGCCCTCATAAGAACAGGATATGGTGCTCGACTCATCGATCGACAGTTCCGACGCGCCACAGCGAAAACCTGCACCGACCTCCTCAGAAGACAAACACGGGGCACAGTGGACAGAGTACCCTTCGTCGTCCAGTACTTCCCCGGAGTGGAGAAGCTACGGCATCTCCTCCGGAGCCTTCAACATGTCATTGATGAAGACGAACATCTCGCCAAGGCCATCCCCACACCCCCACTTCTTGCCTTCAAACAACCGCACAACCTCAAACAGACCATTGTCCGCAGCAAACTACCCAGCCTTCAGGAGAACAGTGACCACGACACCACACAACCCTGCCACAGCAACCTCTGCAAGACGTGCTGGATCATCGACACGGATGCCATCATCTCACGTGAGAACACCATCTACCAGGTACACGGTACATACTCTTGCAACTCGGCCAACGTTGTCTACCTGATACGCTGCAGGAAAGGATGTCCCGAGGCATGGTACATTGGGGAAACCATGCAGACGCTAGGACAACGGATGAATGAACACCGCGCGACAATCACCAGGCAAAACTGTTCTCTTCCTGTGGGGGAGCACTTCAGCAGTCACGGGCATTCAGCCTCTGATCTTCGGGTAAGCGTTCTCCAAGGTGGCCTTCACCACACACAACAGCGCAGAGTCGCTGAGCAGAAACTGATAGCCAAGTTCCGCACACATGAGGACGGCCTAAACCGGGATGTTGGATTTATGTCACATTATCAGTAACCCCCACAGCTTTCCCCCTGATCTTGCAGAATCTCACTAGCTGTTCTGTCTGGAGACAATACACATCTCTTTAACCTGTGTTGAATGTTCCCTCCACCCACATTGTCTGTACCTTTTAAGACCTGGCTGGCTGTAGAGATTTGCATTTTAATTAGTATTACATAGAACATAGAAAGCCACAGCACAAACAGGCCCTTCGGCCCACAAGTTGCGCCGATCACATCCCCACCTCTAGGCCTATCTATAGCCCTCAATCCCATTAAATCCCATGTACTCATCCAGAAGTCTCTTAAAAGACCCCAACGAGTTTGCCTCCACCACCACCACCGACGTCAGCCGATTCCACTCACCCACCACCCTCTGAGTGAAAAACTTACCCCTGACATCTCCTCTGTACCTACCCCCCAGCACCTTAAACCTGTGCCCTCTCGTAGCAACCATTTCAGCCCTTGGAAATAGCCTCTGAGAGTCCACCCTATCCAGACCTCTCAACATCTTGTAAACCTCTATCAGGTCACCTCTCATCCTTCGTCTCTCCAGGGAGAAGAGACCAAGCTCCCTCAACCTATCCTCATAAGGCATGCCCCCCAATCCAGGCAACATCCTTGTAAATCTCCTCTGCACCCTTTCAATGGCTTCAACATCTTTCCTGTAATGAGGTGACCAGAACTGCGCGCAGTACTCCAAGTGGGGTCTAACCAGGGTCCTATAAAGCTGCAGCATTATCTCCCGACTCCTAAACTCAATCCCTCGATTAATGAAGGCCAGTACGCCATACGCCTTCTTGACCGCATCCTCCACTTGCGAGGCTGATTTAAGAGTCCTATGGACCCGGACCCCAAGGTCCTTCTGATCCTCTACACTGCTAAGAATGGTACCCTTCATATTATACTGCTGCTTCATCCCATTGGATCTGCCAAAATGGATCACTACACACTTATCCGGGTTGAAGTCCATCTGCCACTTCTCCGCCCAGTCTTGCATTCTATCTATGTCTCGCTGCAACTTCTGACATCCCTCCAGACTATCCACAACACCACCTACCTTGGTGTCGTCAGCAAACTTACCAACCCATCCCTCCACTTCCTCATCCAGGTCATTTATGAAAATGACAAACAGCAAGGGTCCCAGAACAGATCCCTGGGGCACTCCACTGGTCACTGACCTCCATGCAGAGAAAGACCCCTCCACAGCCACTCTCTGCCTTCTGCAGGCAAGCCAGTTCTGGATCCACAAGGCAACAGCCCCTTGGATCCCATGCCCTCTCACTTTCTCAAGAAGTCTTGCATGGGGGACCTTATCGAACGCCTTGCTGAAGTCCATATAGACCACATCCACCGCTCTTCCTTCGTCAATGTGTTTGGTCACATTTTCAAAGAACTCAACCAGGCTCGTAAGGCACGACCTGCCCTTGACAAAGCCGTGCTGACTACTTTTGATCATACTAAACTTCTCTAGATGATCATAAATCCTGTCTCTCAGGATCCTCTCCATCAACTTACCAACCACTGAGGTTAGACTCACCGGTCGGTAATTTCCCGGGCTGTCCCTGTTCCCTTTCTTGAATATAGGGACCACATCTGCAATCCTCCAATCCTCCGGAACCTCTCCCGTCTCCATCGACGATGCAAAGATCATCGCCAAAGGCTCCGCAATCTCCTCCCTCGCCTCCCACAGTAACCTGGGGTACATCCCATCCGGTCCCGGCGACTTACCAACCTTGATGCCATTCAATAGTTCCAACACATCCTCTTTCTTTATGTCCACATGCTCGATCCTTTCTGTCCACCGCAAACCAGCAGTACAACCACCCAGATCCCTTTCCACCGTGAATACCGAGGTAAAGTATTCATTAAGCAGCTCCGCCATTTCTAACGGTTCCGCACAAACTTTTCCCCCTTCACCTTTTAAGGGTCCTATGCCTTCACATCTCATCCTTTTACTCTTGACATATTTGTAGAAAGCCTTGGGATTCTCCTTAATCTTACCCGCCAAGGCCTTCTCATGACCCCTTCTCGCTCTCCTAATTTCCTTCTTAAGCTCCTTCCTACATCCCGTATACTCCTCTAAATCCTTAACACCTCCTAGCTCTCTGAACCTTCTGTACGCCTCTCTTTTCTTATTCACCAGGTTCATCACAACCTTCGTGCACCACGGTTCCCGTACCCTACCAACACCCCCCTGTCTCATCGGAACGTTGTCATGCAGAGCTCCAGACAAACATTCCTTGAAAATCCTCCACTTTCCTTCGGTACTTTTCCCCAAGAATGCCTCCTTCCAATTTACCCGTCTAATTTCCTCCCTGATGACACTGTATTTCCCTTTACTCCAGAGAAACACTTTCCTAGCCTGCCTGATCCTATCTCTTTCCAATGCTATCGTGAAGGAGATAGAATTATGATCGCTATCCCCAAGATGCTCACCCACCGAGAGATCCTCCACCTGTCCAGGTTCATTAGCCAGCACCAGATCAAGTACAGCCTCTCCTCTAGTAGGCTTATCCACATACTGTGTCAGGAAACTCTCCTGGACACACCTAACAAACTCCTCTCCATCCAAACCCCTAGCCCTAGGGATATTCCAATCTATGTTTGGGAAATTAAAATCTCCCATCACGACAACTCTGTTATTCCTACATCTCTCCAGGATCTGTTTCCCCATCTGCTCCTCAACATCTCTGTTACTATTGGGCGGCCTATAGAAAACACCCAGCAACGTTACCGACCCCTTCCTGTTCCTAACCTCCACCCACAGAGACTCCGTAGTCAATCCCTCCACGGCGTCCACCTTCTCTACAGCCGTGACACTATCCCTGATCAACAGTGCCACTCCCCCCCCTCTCTTGCCTCCCTCCCTGTCCTTCCTGAAACATCTAAAACCCGGCACCTGAAGCACCCAGTCCTGTCCCTGAGACATCCAAGTCTCCGTAATGGCCACCACATCACAATTCGAAGCAGCAATCCACGCTCTAAGCTCATCCACTTTATTCACTACACTCCTGGCATTAAAATAGACACATCTCAGACCTTCAGCCTGAGCACTTCCCTTCTCCATCACTCGTCTAACCTCCCTCTTACCCTGTTTACATTCCTTATCTATTTGCGAGCTAACCTCCTCGCTCTCAGTCCCCTCATTTCGATTCCCTCCCCCCAACCTTTCTAGTTTAAAGTCTCTCCAGTAGCCTTAGCCAACCTTCCCGCCAGGATATTGGTCCCCCTGGGATTCAAGTGCCACCCGTCTTTTTTAAACAGGTCACACCTGCCCCTAAAGAGGTCCCAATGATCCAAGTACCCAAATCCTTGTCCCTTGCTCCAGTCCCTCAGCCACGCATTCATTCTCCACCGATTCCTGTTCTCACTCTCCCGCGGCACAGGCAGCAATCCCGAGATTACTACCTTTGCATTCCTCTTTCTCAGCTGTCTACCTAACTCCCTATATTCTCTTTTCATGACCCCTTCCCTCTTCCTACCTATGTCAGCAGTACCTATATGCATCACGACCTTCGGCTCCTCTCCCTCCCCCTTCAGGATTTCTGGGACTCGACCAGAGACATCCCGGACCCCTGCACCAGGGAGGCAAACCACCATCCGAGAGTCCCGTCTGTGTCCGCAAAAACGCCTATCTGACCCCCTCACCGTAGAGTCCCCAATTAGCACTACCCTCCTTTCCTTACCCCTTTGCACTACTGGGCCAGGCTCAGCTCCAGAGACACGGCCACCGCTGCTTCCCCCAGGTGGGCTGTCCACCCCAGTAGTACTCAGACAGGAGTACTTATTATTAAGGGGCACATCCACCGGGGTGCTCACCATCAACCGAGCTTTCTCCTTCCTCACTGTTACCCAGTGAGGTTACCCAGACACTTGATTTCTGTGTCTGTGCCCTGTTTGAGAACAGAGACCACTCCATCTGACGAAGGAGCAGCGCTCCGAAAGCTTATGGCATTTGCTACCAAATAAACCTGTTGGACTTTAACCTGGTGTTGTGAGACTTCTTACTGTGTTCACCCCAGTCCAACGCCGGCATCTCCACATCATGACTCCAGTACTCGACCAGCAGAGCTCAGCACAGAGTGTTCCGGGCAGAGGATAAGGAACAATTGGTTAATGATTTCCATACCAAATATAAATAGGTTAATGAGTTGTCCTGGCGGCTGGCGGTGAAATTTGAAAGTGTGGCGGCCGGGAGGAGTGCCTTGGTCGGCGTCAATATTCAGTTTCGAGTCCCTGGGTTCATGGCGGGTGGAGCAAGGGGGGGACTTGGCCGGGTTAGAGGTGCCTTCCCCGGGCATGAGCTTTCAGATTAGGGTCGGTGATGGGTTTAGGCTGGAGGTTAAATTTGCAGTTCAAGATTACAACGGGATCTTGAGCAGTTGGGGGAAATCAACAGCACCAATGCAGCAGCCCTCTACCGGTCACCGGTAGTAGGACCACCAATGCAGCAGCACCAATGCAGTAGCCCCGCGCCAGTCACTTGGAGCACCACCACCAATGCAGTTGGAATGTCGCAGCAATGCAGCAAACCACAGCTGCCCCACAGCAACCAATGCAGCAAACTCCTTCAATTCAGCAGCACCAATGCAGCATCCCTGTGCCAGTCACGAGGAGCAGCACAACCAATACAGTTGGAATGCATCAGTAATAATGCAGCAGAAACAATGCAGCAGCCCTGTACCAGTCACTGGTTGCAGCAGCACCAATGCAGCTGTAATTCGGTGCAGCAGCACCAAATGCAGTTAAATGCTCCAAATGCAGCAGCACCAATGCAGTTGGGGAAAGCAGCATCACCAATGCAGCAGCCCTGTGTCTGTTATTGGGAGCAGCACCACCAATGCAGTTGAAATGCAGTAGCAACAGTGCTGCAGCAGCAATGCAGCAGCCCTGTGCCAATCACTGAAAGCACCACCACCAATGCAGCAGCACAAATGCTATGTGCCAGTCACCGGGAGCAGCACCACCAATAGAGTTGGAATTCAGCACCACCAATGCAGCCGTACCAATGCAGCGCCAACGCAGGAGCAATGCAGCAGCCCCGTACCAGGCACTGGCTGCAGCAGCATCAATGCCGGAGAATTGCTGCATTCCTGCGCCAGTCACTGGGTGCAGCAGCACCAATGCAGCACTCATTTGTGATCCAGAACCAAATGCAGCATGAGAAATGCAGCAGCACCAATGCAACGAAATGCAGTGCATCAGCACCAATGCAGCTAAACTCCCCAGATGCAGCAGCACCAATGCAGCAGCCATGTTCCCGTCACTGGGAGGACCACCAATGTAGTCAGAATGCAGCAGCACCAATGCAGCAGCACCAATATTGCAGCGCCAATGCAGCAGCAACGCAGCAAAAAGACATGGAGTGCAGCCGCACCAATGTAGCAGGGGAAGCAGCAGCCCTGTGCCAGTCACTTGGAGCAGCAACACGGATGCATTTGGAATGCAGCACTAATGCAGCAGCACCAACGCAGCACCAAAGCAGCAGCCCGGCAGCAGTCACTGGCTGCAGCAGCATCAGTGCAGCAGCAGTGCATCAGCAATGCAGCATTCCTGTGCCATTTACTGTGTGCAGCACTACCAATGCAGCACCCCTATGTGATCCAGCACAAATGCAGCAGGAGGAATGCCGCAGCACCAATGCCACAAAACGCAGCAGCAATGCAGTGCTAATGTAGCGGCTCCCGAGCAGCGCCAATGCTGCTAAACGCCTAATGCAGTGGTATCAATGCAGTAGGGGAAAGCAGCAGCACCAATGCAGCAGGATTGCACCGGTCACTAGGAGAAGCAGCAGAAATGCAGTAAGGTTGCAGCAGCAATGCAGCAGCAGCAATGCAGTAACACTTGCAATGCAGTAGGGGGAATCAGCAGCACCAATGCGGCAGCCATGTACCGGTCACTGGCAGCACCACCAATGCCAATGGAATGCAGCAGCACCAATGCGGCAGCCCTTTGTGAACACGCACTAATGCAGCATGACACATGCAGCAGCACCAATGCAGCAAAACGCAGCAGCAATGCAGCCGCAGCACAGCAGCACCAATGCAGCTAAACTCTCTAAATGCAGCCGAACCAAATGCATCACAGGAAAGGAGCAGCACCAATACAGTAGCACTGGGCCGGTCACTGGGAGCAGCGGCACCAGTGCAGCATCAATGCATCACTCCTGCGCCAGTCAGTGTGTGCAGAAAAACCAACGCAGCACCTCTTTGTGACCGAGCACCAATGCAGCAGGAGGAATGCAGCAGCACCAATGCATCAAATAGCAGCACCAATGCAGCTAAAACATGCAGCCGCACCAATGCATCCCTGGCAAGCAGCAGCACCAATGCAGCAGCCTTGTGCCGGTCACTAGGAGCACCACCACCTATGCAGTTGAAATCCCCAAATGCAGCACCACCAATGCATAAGTGGAAAACATCAGCACCAAAGCAGCAGCCCTGTGCCGGTCACTGGGAGCAGCACCACCAATTCAATTGGAATGATACACAAATGCAGCAATCAGCAGCAGCAATGCAGCAAAACCTTGCGATGCAGCAGCACTAATGCAGCAGCCCTGTGCAAGTCACTGGGAACAGCACAACATATGCAGTTGGATTGTGGCAGCAATGCAGCACCACCAATGCAGCAGCCATGTACCAGTCACTGATTGCAGCAGCAACCATGCAGCCGCAGCTCAGCGGCAGCAATGCAGCTACACTCTCCAAATGCAACAGCACCAAATGCAGCAGCCCTGTGCTGGTCATTGGGCGCACCACCACCAATGCAGTTGGAATGCAGCAGGAGCACCAATCAAGTGGCAACAATGCTGCGGCAGCAACGCAGCAGCCCTGTGCCAGTTATTGAAAGCAGCAGCACCAATGCAGCAGCAATGCAGCAGCGCAAATGCCACGTGCCAGACACCGGGAGCAGCACCATCAATGCAGTTGGAAGGCAGCAGCAATGCAGGAGAACCAATAGAACAGCATCAATGCAGAGGCAACGCAGCAGCAATGCAAAGCCCTGTACCTTTCACTGGCTGCAGCAACATCAATGCAGCAGCTGTGCAGCACTCATGTGCCAGTTGCTGAGTGCGGCAGCACCCCTTTGTGATCCAGCACCAATGCAGCAGGAGAAACATAGCAGCACCAATGCGGCAAAATGCAGCACCAATGCAGCCACGGTGGCACCAGTGCACCTAAACTAGCAAAATGCTGTCGTGCCATGCAGCAGGGGAAGCAGCAGCACCAATGCAGCAGCCCTGTGCCAGTCACTTGGAGCACCACCACCAATGCATTTGGAATGTAGCGGCAATGCAGCAGCACCAATGCAGCAGGGGAAACAGCAGGACCAATGCAGTAACCCACCACCCTCCGTTACTGGGAGCAGCACTAATGCAGTTGGAATGCAGCAGCACCAATGCAGCACCCGTGTGATCAAGCACCAATGCAGGAAGAGTGCAGCAGCACAAATGAAGCAACACACAGTACCAATGTAGCACCAATGCAACCGCAGCGCAGCAGCACCAATGCAGCAAACCACCACCAATGCAGCAGCACAAATGCAGCAGTGGAGAGCAGCAGCATCAATGGAGCAGCCCTACGCCGGTCACTGTGAGCAGCACCTCCAATGCAGCCGCTCCAATGCAACAGCAATGCAGCAGCAATGCAGCAGGCCTGTACCAGTCACTTGTTGCAGGAGCACCAATGGAGCAGCAGTACAGCAGCAATGCAGCATTCCAGTAGTAATGCGGCATTCCTGTTTGAGTCACTGGGTGCAGCAGTACCAATGCAGCACACCTTTCTGATCCAGCACCAAAGCAGCAGGAGGAATGCAGCAGCACCAATGCAGCCACAGCACAGCAGCACGAATGCAGCTAACATTGCCCAATGCAGCAGCACCAATACAGCAGTGGAAAGCAGCAGCACCAAAGCAGCAGGAGGAATGCAGCAGCACCAATGCAGCCACAGCACAGCAGCACGAATGCAGCTAACATTGCCCAATGCAGCAGCACCAATACAGCAGTGGAAAGCAGCAGCACCAATGCAGCAGCCGCAATCCAGCAGCCACGTGACAGTCACTGAAAGCAGCAGCACCAATGCAGTAGCCACGTGCCAGTCACCGGGAGAACCACCACCAATGCAGTTGGGATGCAGCACCAATGCAGCAGCACCAATGCAGCGGCACCAATGCAACATCCATGTACCAGTCACGGGCTGCAGCAGCATCAATGCAGCAACAATGCGGTATCAATGCAGCATCCGTGCGCCAGTCACTGGGTGCTGCAGCACCAATGCAGCACCCTTTGCGATCCAGCACCAATGCAGTTGGAGGAATGCAGCAGCACAGATGCAGCAAAATGCAGCAGCAATGCAGCCGCAGTGCAGCGGTACCAATGCTGCCAAACTCGCCAAATGCTGCAGCACCAATGCAGCAGGGGAAGCAGCAGCACCAAAGCAGTGGCCTGTGCCATTCACTTGGAGCAGCACCTACAATGCATTTGATGTCCAGCAGCAATGCAGCAGCACCAAGGCAGTAACCCTTCACCAGTCTCTGGCTGCAGCAGCATGCCTTTGTGATCCAGCACCAATGCAGCAGGAGGGATGCCGCAAGACCAATGCCGGAAAATGCAGCACCAATGCAACCGCAGTATAGCAGCGCCAATGGAATTAAAATCTCCTAATGCAGTAGCACCAATGCAGCAGTGAAGAGCATCATCACCAATAAGCAGCTCTGTGCTAGTCAGTGGGGGGAGCACTACGAATGCAGTTGGAATGCAACAGCAATGCAGCAGCACAAATGCAGCAAACAGCAGCAATGCAGCCGCCGCGATGCCGCAGCAAAATCTTGCAATGCAGAAACACCAATGCAGAAGGGGAAGCCGCAGCTCCAATGCAGCAACCATGTGCCAGTCACTGGGAATAGCGCAACCAATGCAGGTGGAATGCATCAGCACCAGTGCGGCAACACCAAGGCAGTACCAAGGCAGCAGCCTTGTACCAGTCAGTGGTTGCAGCAGCAATGCAGCAGCACAAGTGCCATGTCACAGTCACCGGGTGCAGCACCCCCAATGCAGTTGGAATGCAACAGCAATGCAGCAGCACCAATGCAGCGTCAACACAGCAGCAATGCAGTAGCCCTGTAACAGTCTCTGGTTTCAACAGTACCAATGCAGCAACAGAATAGCAGCAATGCCGCATTCCAGCAGCAATGCCGCATTCCGGTGCCAATCACTGGGCGGAGCAGCACCAATGCAGCAGCCCTTTGGGAGACAGCACCAATGCAGGAGGAATGCAGCAGCACCAATGCCACAAAACACAGCATCAATGTAGCAACAATGCAGCACCACCACCAATGCAGCCACCCGCAGCACCAATGCAGCAAACGTAGCAATTCAGCAGCAGCAATGCCGCGGGGGGACAGCAGCAGCACCAATGCAGCAGCCCTGTGCCAGTCACTTAGAGCACCACCACCAATGCACGTGCACCAATGCAGCAGCCATTTAGCAGCTCCGTATTGCTGCATTGGCTGTGCTGCTTTCTGGAAAACGGCTGCTACATTGGTGCTGCTGCTTCCCTTGCTGCATTGGTGCTGCTGCATCGCTAATTTTGCTGCAGTGGCGCTGCTGCATTCCAACTGCATTGGTGTTGCTGCTCCAAATGACTGGCACAGGGGGCTGCATTGGTGCTGCTGATTTCCCTACTGCATTGGTGCTTCTGCATGTCCATGCTACATTGCTGCTGCTGCATTCCTCCTGCTGCTTTGGTGCTGGATCACAAAGGGGTACTGCATTGGTGCTGCTGCACTCAGTGACTGGCACGGGAATGCGGCATTTCTGCTGCACTGCTGCTGAATCAGTGCTACTGCTGCACACTGCTGCGTTGCTAGTTTTTGCTGCATTGGTGTCGCTGCATTGCAGTGGCTGCTTTGGTGCTGTTTTGCTGCTGAGGGTGCCGCATTGGTGCTGCTGCATTGGTGTTGCCGCATTCCTCCTGTTGCATTGGTACGGGATCACAAAGGGGTGCTTCATTGGTGCTGCATTGGTGCTGCGTTATTGTTGCTGCTGCATTCCAACTGCATCATTGGTGCTGCTCCCAATGAACCGAGAAAAGGGCTTATTCATTAGTGCTGCTGCTTTCCCTGGCTGCATTGGTGCTGCTGCACTTGACGAGTTTAGCTGCATTGGTGCCACTGTGTTGCAGCCCCATTGGTGCTGCTGAAACCAGTGACTGCTACAGGGCTGCTGAATTGCTGCTTCGTTAACGCTACATTGGTGCTGCTGCATTCAAATTGCATTGGTTGTGCTGCTCCCAAAGACTTGCACAGGGCAGCCGCATTGGTGCTGCTGCTTCCCCTGCTGCATTGGTGCGGCTGCATCGCAATATTTTGCTGCATTGGCACTGCTGCCGGACTGCTGCATTGCCGCTGCGTTTTGATACATTGGTGCTGCTGCGTTCCCCCTGCTGCATTGGTGCTGAATCACAAAGGTGTTCTGCATTGGTACTGCTACACCTCGTGACTGAAACAGGAATGCGGCACTGCAGCTGCATTGGTGCTGCTGGAACCAGTGACTGGTACAGGGCTGCCGCATTGTTGCTGCATTGTTGGTGCTACATTCCAACTGCACTGGTTATGCTGCTCCCAGTGACTGGCACAGGGCTGCTGCATTGGTGCTGCTGCATTGTCGCTGGGGTTTGCTGCATTGGTACTCCTGCATTACTGCATCATTCCAAATGCATTGGTGTTGCTGCATTCCTGCCGCTGCATTGGTGCGGGATCACAGACAGTTGCGGAATTGGTGCTGCTACACCCAGTGACAGGCACAGGGCTGCTGCATTGTTACTGCTGCGTCAGTGCTGCATTGGTGTTGCTGCAAGTGACTGAGAGGGCTGCTGCATTGTTGCTACTGTATTGCTGCTGCATTGCAACTACATTAGTTGTGGTGCTCCCAGTGACTGACAAGGGCGGCTGCATTGGTCTCGCTACATTCCCCAGTGGCATTGGCACTGCTGCATTACAGCTGCTGCATTGATGCCGTGTTTCTGCTGAGTCACACTATAGTGGTTATGCTGCATTGGTGGTGCTGCTCCCACTGACTGGCATAGAGCTGCTGCATTGGGGTTGCTGATTACCCTGCTGCATTGCAAAGTTTTGCTGCATTGTTACTGATGTGTTGCGGATGCTGCATTGTTACTGCGTTGCTGCGTTCGTGCTGCTGCATTATGGCTGCAGCTTCCAGGGACTGAAACATGGCTGTTGCATTCCTGCCGCATCGCAAGTGGTTTCTGCATTGGTGCTGCTGCATTCCGTCTGCATTGGTGCTTTTCCCAGTGACAGACAGGACTGCTGCATTGTTACCACCGCTCCAGGTTAGTGGCACAGGGCTGCTGCATTGTTGCTGCTGCAGTGCTGGCGCATTGGTGCTGCGGTTCCCAGTGACGGACAGAGGATCGCTGCACTGGTGCTGCTGCATGCCATTATTGGCACAGGGCCGCTGCATTGGTGCGGATGCACGTAGTCACTGGCACAGGACCGCTGCATTGTTGTCGCGTTCCTGACGCTGCATTGGTATTCCGACCAGTGACTGGCACAGGGTTGCTGCATTGGTGCTGCTGCAGCGTTCCTGCCACTCCACTGCTCGGCCGCATTGTCCGTCCACTCCACGCATCGGCCACCAGCCGCAGCGCTCGTCCGCCATCTAGCGCCCATCGGCTGCACTGCGCTCCGGCAGTGAATGGGACGTTTGGAGCTGGAGCTCCCGGGCACCGCTGGGCAACTCGGCTCCCAACACCCTCACCGACCCCAATCTGAAACCCCACGCCCGGGGAAGGCACCTCCAACCCGGCCACCGGCTGCAAATTTAACCCCCGAGCCGAACATTATCACCGACCCCAATCTGAAACCCCACGCCCGGGGAAGACACCTGGTTACCGGCCACCGGCTGCAGATTTAACCCCCCGAGCCTAACATTATCACCGACCCGAATCTGAATGATCAAGCCCAGCGAAGGCACCTCCAACCCGGCCAGGCACCGCAAATTTAACCCCCGAGCCCTAACCCCATCACCGACCCCAATCTGAAATCTCATGCCCGGGGAAGGCACCTCCAACCCGGCCAGTCCAGGCAAATTCTCCCCCTTGCTCCACCCACCATGAACCCAAGCACTCGAAACCGACTCTCCACGCCGACCAAGGCGCTCCTCCTGGCGGCCACACTTTCAGATTTCTCTCACACACTGCTGGCTGGCTGGCCGGCCGATGTGGGAGTGGACGGACAGGGTGGCCGACCTGTGCAGCTTAGGTGGATTGGCCATGCTAAATTGTCCCAAGTGTCCAAAGATGTGTAGGTTAGGTGGATTGGCCATGCTAAATTGTCCCAAGTGTCCAAAGATGTGTAGGTTAGGGTGGATTGGCCATGCTAAATTGTCCCTTAGTGTTCAAAGATGTGTAGGTTAGGGTGGATTGGCCATGCTAAATTGTCCCAAGTGTCCAAAGATGTGTAGGTTAGGGTGGATTGGCTATGCTAAATTGTCCCAAGTGTCCAAAGATGTGTAGGTTAGGTGGATTGGCCATGCTAAATTGTCCCTTAGTGTCCAAAGATGTGTAGGTTAGGGTGGATTGGCCATGCTAAATTGTCCCAAGTGTCCAAAGATGTGTAGGTTAGGGTGGATTGGCCATGCTAAATTGTCCCTTAGTGTTCAAAGATGTGTAGGTTAGGGTGGATTGGCCATGCTAAATTGTCCCTTAGTGTCCAAAGATGTGTAGGTTAGGGTGGATTGGCCATGCTAAATTGCCCCTTAGTGTCCAAAGATGTGTAGGTTAGGTGGATTGGCCATGCTAAATTGTCCCTTAGTGTCCAAAGATGTGCAGGTTAGGTGGATTGGCCATGCTAAATTGTCCCTTAGTGTCCAAAGATGTGTAGGTTAGGGTGGATTGGCCATGCTAAATTGTCCCAAGTGTCCAAAGATGTGTAGGTTAGGGTGGATTGGCCATGCTAAATTGTCCCTTAGTGTTCAAAGATGTGTAGGTTAGGGTGGATTGGCCATGCTAAATTGCCCCTTAGTGTCCAAAGATGTGTAGGTTAGGTGGATTGGCCATGCTAAATTGTCCCTTAGTGTCCAAAGATGTGCAGGTTAGGTGGATTGGCCATGCTAAATTGTCCCTTAGTGTCCAAAGATGTGTAGGTTAGGGTGGATTGGCCATGCTAAATTGTCCCTTAGTGTCCAAAGATGTGCAGGTTAGGTGGATTGGCTATGCTAAATTGTCCCTTAGTGTCCAAAGCTGCGCAGGTTAGGTGGATTGGCCATGCTAAATTGTCCCTTAGTGTCCAAAGATGTGTAGGTTAGGTGGATTGGCCATGCTAAATTGTCCCTTAGTGTCCAAAGATGTGTAGGTTAGGGTGGATTGGCCATGCTAAATTGTCCCTTAGTGTCCAAAGATGTGTAGGTTAGGTGGATTGGCCATGCTAAATTGTCCCTTAGTGTCCAAAGATGTGTAGGTTAGGTGGATTGGCCATGCTAAATTGTCCCTTAGTGTCCAAAGATGTGTAGGTTAGGTGGATTGGCCATGCTAAATTGTCCCTTAGTGTCCAAAGATGTGTAGGTTAGGGTGGACTGGCCATGCTAAATTGCCCCTTAGTGTCCAAAGATGTGTAGGTTAGGTGGATTGGCCATGCTAAATTGTCCCTTAGTGTCCAAAGATGTGTAGGTTAGGTGGATTGGCCATGCTAAATTGTCCCTTAGTGTCCAAAGATGTGCTGGTTAGGTGGATTGGCCATGCTAAATTGTCCCTTAGTGTCCAAAGATGTGTGGGTTAGGTGGATTGGCCATGCTAAATTGTCCCTTAGTGTCCAAAGATGTGTAGGTTAGGTGGATTGGCCATGCTAAATTGTCCCTTAGTGTCCAAAGATGTGTAGGTTAGGTGGATTGGCCATGCTAAATTGTCCCTTAGTGTCCAAAGATGTGCTGGTTAGGTGGATTGGCCATGCTAAATTGTCCCTTAGTGTCCAAAGATGTGTAGGTTAGGTGGATTGGCCATGCTAAATTGTCCCTTAGTGTCCAAAGATGTGCTGGTTAGGTGGATTGGCCATGCTAAATTGTCCCTTAGTGTCCAAAGATGTGCTGGTTAGGTGGATTGGCCATGCTAAATTGTCCCTTAGTGTCCAAAGATGTGTAGGTTAGGTGGATTGGCCATGCTAAATTGTCCCTTAGTGTCCAAAGATGTGCTGGTTAGGTGGATTGGCCATGCTAAATTGTCCCTTAGTGTCCAAAGATGTGTAGGTTAGGTGGATTGGCTATGCTAAATTGTCCCTTAGTGTCCAAAGATGTGTAGGTTAGGTGGATTGGCTATGCTAAATTGTCCCTTAGTGTCCAAAGATGTGTAGGTTAGGTGGATTGGCTATGCTAAATTGTCCCTTAGTGTCCAAAGATGTGTAGGTTAGGTGGATTGGCCATGCTAAATTGTCCCTTAGTGTCCAAAGATGTGTAGGTTAGGTGGATTGGCTATGCTAAATTGTCCCTTAGTGTCCAAAGATGTGCTGGTTAGGTGGATTGGCCATGCTAAATTGTCCCTTAGTGTCCAAAGATGTGTAGGTTAGGTGGATTGGCCATGCTAAATTGTCCCTTAGTGTCCAAAGATGTGTAGGTTAGGTGGATTGGCCATGCTAAATTGTCCCTTAGTGTCCAAAGATGTGTAGGTTAGGTGGATTGGCTATGCTAACTTGTCGCTTAGTGTCCAAAGATGTGCAGGTTAGGTGAGAGGGGTATTTGATAATTGTGTATGATAGAGATATTGAGTGTCCTTTAATTTGGTGATTTTTGATAGAGAGGCAAAGAGAGAGAGACAGAGAGACAGTCCTGTTTTAAGGGACAGTTTAGTTTGGGGTCAGTGTTTGGGAATTTATAAACCGCACCTGATATTCCCAACAAGAGCAAGAGATCTCAGTGTGTAAACATATTAAACTGTTGAAACAGGGACAGGCAGAAAGGTCTGAGGCTTCTTCAGAGCTTTCTGTAAATGCAAAGGGAATTGCCATTGCCCAAAAGCAGCAACATGTGAACTGGAAACCCCTTTTCCCCAGCTTGTTACACACTGACCTTTCCACAACCCCAAGATGTTTACAAACACTCCCTGTAATGTATTCCAACTTTGTATCAAACTGCCTGCCCATTCTCCAATACTGACCCTCTCTCAATCGGGCACTGAATTGAGAGAGAGATAGAGAGAGAGAATTAGAGTGTTTTTAAAGTTTGTCAGAAGTAAGGCTTATATTAACACTGTAATGAAGTTAGAGAGATAGAGAGAGAGAGGCAGAGACAAAAAGAGAGGGGGGTGGAAAGAGAGAGATACTGGATTCAAAATTCTGCAGCTTTTCCATGTGGCTTTTTAAAATTTCAATTCAAACCTGGGGCACTGACAGAGACAGAGACAGGGAGAGACAGAGGGGGTATTTAAAGTTTAACGTTTTAAACTTCATTTATTAGTGTAACAAGTAAGGCTTACATTAACACTACAATGAAGTTACTGAGACAGAGATACAGGGAAAGTGTAGAGGGAGAGTTTAAAGTTTATTTATTACTGTCGCAAGTAAGGCCTACATTAACAGAGAAAGAGAGAGAGACAGAGAGGGAGATAGAGGGAGTATCCGGAGTGGGTTCAGTAACACATTTATTTCCCAGCTCTCTCTCTCTCTCTCTGTGACTCTTTAGGGATGAGATATTTATCCGGGATGGTTTCACTGACCCTGTTCGGCAGGCATTCCCAAATCCAGTCTGGCACTCAGACACCACTCACACATTCCCTCTGCTCTGTCCAAGGGAATGTTTTAAATCCAGGAATTTCTATTTTATATTTTACAGGGTGAGGGCGGGGGGGGGGGGGGGGGAAGAAACTCAACTCAAAATCCTACTGTCTCTCCACGTGGTTTTAAAATTTCAATTCAAACCTTGGGCCACATGGGAAACTGCAGAGATTGGGGAACCAGTGTCAAACCAGTTTGTATGTGTGTCTGTCTGTAGCTTTCGTGTCTTCGAACTTGCTTATCCCACCGACCAGTGCAGGATTGCAAGGAGATATATTCTGAGCTTCAATCTTTCCCCCTGACTTTGCAATAATCCCCCCCACTGCTGCCAATTTGCAATAGGGGAGGGACACACACACAGTAATGAAGACTGAAGCTGCCCCTTCTACTCCTCAATCCCATTCTCCTCCCCTCTCTCTGTGAGAATATCACAGTAGTCTGCTTGTAATCATTGTCCCCAACTCAAATGCGAACACCTGGGTGTGGCCACCACATCCTCAGACAGACTGCAAACTGATTGTGTTTATCAGACACACGCAGAGAACTGAGGGTTTATTTTAATCTCCGAGTGTGTATTATATTATAAGGGTGCACTCCTCGTCACAATGGATGTCTCGGCACTCTACACCAGCATCCCCCACGACGATGGCATTGCTGCAACGGCCTCAGTACTCAACGCCGACAACTGCCAGTTTCCAGATGCAATTTTACAACTCACCCGCTTCATCCTGGACCACAATGTCTTCACCTTCAACAGCCAGTTCTTCATCCAGACACACGGAACAGCCATGGGGACCAAATCCGCACCTCAATATGCCAACATCTTCATGCACAGGTTCGAACAAGACTTCTTCACCGCACGGGACCTTCAACCGATGCTATACACTAGATACATCGATGACATTTTCTTCCTTTGGACTCATGGTGAACAATCACTGAAACAACTCTATGACGACATCAACAAGTTCCATCAGACTCACCATGGACTACTCTCCGGAATCGGTTGCATTCTTGGACACACGCATCTCCATTAAGGACGGTCACCTCAGCACCTCACTGTACCGCAAGCCCACGGATAACCTCACGATGCTCGACTTCTCCAGCTTCCACACTAAACACGTTAAAGAAGCCATCCCCTACGGACAAGCCCTCCGAATACACAGGATCTGCTCGGATGAGGAGGATCGCAACAGACACCTCCAGACGCTGAAAGATGCCCTCATAAGAACAGGATATGGCGCTCGACTCATCGATCGACAGTTCCGACGCGCCACAGCGAAAAACCGCACCAACCTCCTCAGAAGACAAACACGGGACACAGTGGACAGAGTACCCTTCGTCGTCCAGTACTTCCCCGGAGCGGAGAAGCTACGGCATCTCCTCCGGAGCCTTCAACATGTCATTGGTGAAGACGAACATCTCGCCAAGGCCATCCCCACACCCCCACTTCTTGCCTTCAAACAACCGCGCAACCTCAAACAGACCATTGTTCGCAGCAAACTACCCAGCCTTCAGGAGAACAGTGACCAAGACACCACACAACCCTGCCACAGCAACCTCTGCAAGACAGTATCATCGACACAGATGCCATCATCTCACGTGAGAACACCATCCCACCAGGTACACGGTACCTACTCTTGCAACTCGGCCAACGTTGTCTACCTGATACGCTGCAAGAAAGGATGTCCCGAGGCATGGTACATTGGGGAAACCATGCAGACGCTACAACGGCTGAATGAACACCGCTCGACAATCACCAGCAAGACAGTTCTCTTCCTGTTGGGAAGCACTTCAGCGGTCACGGGCATTCAGCCTGCGATCTTCGTGTAAGCGTTCTCCAAGGCAGCCTTCACGTCACACGACAGCGCAGAGTCGCTGAGCAGAAACTGATAGCCAAGTTCCGCACACATGAGGACAGCCTAAACCGGGATGTTGGGTTCATGTCACACTATCTGTAACCCCCACAGCTTGCCTGGCCTTGCAAAATCTCACTCACTGTCCTGACTGGAGACAATACAAATCTCTTTAACCTGTGCTTAACCCTCTCTCCACTCACACTGTCTGTACCTTTAAGACTTGAGTACCTGTACAAAGAACAATACAGCACAGGAACAGGCCCTTCGGCCCTCCAAGCCCGTGCCGCTCCCTGGTCCAAACTAGACCATTCTTTTGTATCCCTCCATTCATGTGGCTATCTAGATAAGTCTTAAACGTTCCCAGTGTGTCCGCCTCCATCACCTTGCCCGGCAGCACATTCCAGGCCCCCACCACCCTCTGTGTAAAATACGTCCTTCTGATATCCGTGTTAAACCTCCCCCCCTTCACCTTGAACCTATGACCCCTCGTGAACGTCACCACCGACCTGGGGAAAAGCTTCCCACCGTTCACCCTATCTATGCCTTTCATAATTTTATACACCTCTATTAGGTCACTCCTCATCCTCCGTCTTTCCAGGGAGAACAACCCCAGTTTACCCAATCTCTCCTCATAACTAAGCCCCTCCATACCAGGCAACATCCTGGTAAACCTCCTCTGTCCTCTCTCCAAAGCCTCCACGTCCTTCTGGTAGTGTGGCGACCAGAACTGGGCGCAGTATTCCAAATGCGGCCGAACCAACGTTCTACACATCTGCAACATCAGACCCCAACTTTTATACTCTATGCCCCGTCCTATAAAGGCAAGCATGCCATATGCCTTCTTCACCACCTTCTCCACCTGTGACGTCACCTTCAAGGATCTGTGGACTTGCACACCCAGGTCCCTCTGCGTATCTACACCCTTTATGGTTCTGCCATTTATCGTATAGCTCCTCCCTACATTATTTCTACCAAAATGCATCACTTCGCAATGATCAGGATTGAACTCCATCTGCCATTTCTTTGCCCAAATTTCCAGCCTATCTATATCCTTCTGTAGCCTCTGACAATGCTCCTCACTATCTGCAAGTCCTGCCAATTTTGTGTCATCCGCAAACCTGTAAAGACTCACATTCCAACCATTATCTTGTAAATTGAGTCTGTGTCTATCTATGCCCTGTTTGTGAACACAACTTTTGAGACTACAAAAGCTCGTGCTACCAAATAAACTTGTTGGACTTGAACCTGGTGTTGTGAGACTTCTTACAGTGCAATCCCCTGTGAGACAGTTCCGACGAGATTACTTCTCTTGGCGATCACCGACGAGGTGGGTTCTTGAGATCCATGGATTCTGCCTTCGTTGCATCTGTCTCTGCAAACCATTCAACAAGATCATGGCTGTACATGTCGAGTCCCACATTCCCATCAAATCCGGATAACACTCGATCCTCTTGACTAATCTATCTTATCCAGACAAATGTGAGGTAATGCATTTTGGAAGGTCTAATACAGATCAGAAATATACAGTAAATGGCAGAACCCTTAAGAGTATTGATAGGCAGAGGGATCTGGGTGTACAGGTACACAGGTCACTGAAAGTGGCAATGCAGGTGGAGAAGGTAGTCAAGAAGGCATACGGCATGCTTGCCTTCATCGGCCGGGGCATTGAGTTTAATAATTGGCAAGTCATGTTGCAGCTTTATAGAACCTTAGTTAGGCCGCACTTGGAATGTAGTGTTCAATTCTGGTCGCCACCCTACCAGAAGGATGTGGAGGCTTTGGAGAGGGTACAGAAAAGATTTACCAGGATGTTGCCTAGTATGGAGGGCATTAGCTATGAGGAGAGGTGGGGGAAACTTGGTTTGTTCTCACTGGAACGAAGGAGGTTGAGGAGCGACCTAATAGAAGTCTACAAGATTATGAGGGGCATAGAGGGGATAGACAGAAGCTTTTTCCCCAGGGTGGAAGAGTCAATTACTGGGGGGCACAGGTTTAAGGTGCGAGGGGGCAAGGTTTAAAGGAGATGTACGAGGCAGATTTTTTACACAGAGGGTGGTGGGTGCCTGGAACTCGCTGCCGGGGGAGGGAGTGGAAGCGGATACGGTAGTGAGTTTTAAGGGGCGTCTTGACAAGTACATGAATAGGATGGGAATAGAGGGATACGGTCCCCGGAAGGGGAGGGGGTTTTAGTTCAGTCGGGGGCAGCATGGTCGGTGCAGGCTTGGAGGGCTGAAGGACCTGTTCCTGTGCTGGAATCTTCTTTGACTGAATGGTGGAGCAGACTCAAAGAACAAAGAAAATTACAGCGCAGGAACAGGCCCTTGCTCCGATGGACCGAGTGGCCTAATTCTGCCCATGTGCCTTTATGGTCTTTGGGCACAGCCCGCCCCCCCCCCCCCCCCCCCCACCGCCCCCGAGGTCAAGAAAGACGAGTGTGACACACACAGCAGTTTACCAAAGGAAGAAAAAAAAAACTGGATTTTTTTTCCTCTTGGTTTTATTTACACTTTTCCAGTCGGATGATATGATTCTGTTAGGTACACTGGAATCCGCCTAATTGTGCTCACATCAACCAGCAGTTAAATATACACCTTTTCCTGTCTGAATTCCATGAAATAATTTAAACCTTCGTCTCCTTACTGTGTGTGTGTGTGTGTGTGTGTGTATGTGTGGGGTGTGTGTGTGGGTGTGAGGTGCGTGCGTGCGTGCGTGCGGCATTTGAAGCCCCGACACAAATGACATTATCCTTAAAAAAAAGTTCTCCTCAAACCCCATCCACACCCCCTCCCCCCCGTCCCCCCCCCTTCCCCCCACCCGCCAACCCCCTTTATTTTTTGGCTTTTTGTTTATTATTAAAGGGTTCTTTCTCTCTCGCTCAAGTTTCATTGCTCCCCCAAACACCCCCCTGCCAACTTCGCCAATTTTGCAACGCTCACTCTTCCCACCCCCATGTCTGAATTTCCACCAAATCTAAACATCACACCAAGCCCCCGCTCGCACCGCACCCCACCGCCCCGCCCCCTCCCCGGTGTCGAGGATTGATGAGGAGATGCACCGGTGTTGGACTGGGGTAAACACAGTAAGAAGTCTCACAACACCAGTGAAAGTCCAACAGGTCTATTTGGTAGCAAAAGCCACACTAGCTTTCGGAGCGCTGCCCCTCACTCACCTGATGAAGGAACAGCCTGTTCCGAAAGCTCGTGGCTTTTTGCTACCAAATAAACCTGTTGGACTTTCACCTGGTGTTGTGAGACTTCTTACTCTGTCGAGGATTACACCAGGACCACTGAAACCCCAGCCCCAACCCCACCGTCTCTCTCTCTCTGCTCCGCTTTGGATTTGGAGGGGGGGGAGGAGGGGGAGGGAAGAGAGGGGAGGAGGGGGGGGGGGAAAACTTGGCTGCCTCTTGCACCTTAGTTATTCATATCCAGCTCCTGCTCTCTCCAATCCCCCACCCCCTCCCCCCCTCCCTCCCACATCACGTCAGGTGGGTTAAGGTTATGGTATCAAATGGCATGGGGTCTTTCCAGAAGAGAGACCCCCCTCCTCCCCCACACACACTCGCTCTCTCTCTCACGGACCACCTCCGCGACAGACAAAGAAGGAGAAGTTGGCACGGACTGCCAGGCACTGCGGGGACAGGTAGGGAAGGGAGGGGCTGTCGGGGGTTCCCTGGAGGAGGTGGGGCGCTTCTCACACACATAGCGGCTCAGCACACCCCAGTAATTTGGGGGAACAAACAGAACAGGGACCCAACTGTAGCTCGATCACCACGGCCAAACCAGTTGCTGCGGGACTAATGGATTCACCCCCCCCCCCCCCCCCCCCCCCACCCCCACCCCACACTCTGTCCTTCTCCAACCCTCAAGCCTGGCAGCAAGGTCACACACCCCCACCCCCCAGGGGAGGGAGGGTGGCAGAGTTTGGAGAGGGGTGTGCTGCATGTTCACTCACACACGGGCACCGGGATCTGCCTCTCGGAAGAGCTGACATTCCCTGGGTCTAAAAGTAGAGAAAGAAGGAGGGGGGGGGGGGGGGGGGGGGGGGGGGAAGAGGGAACTACCCTGCTCCGAAGGACCCAAATTCATCAGTCGGAGTTGTGATATCTCCGAGGGCACTGGGAACAGCGATGCACAGGTATCTCCCCCGAAAGCGCAACAGAGGCGGCGGACGTGGGGACTGAGAGACACAGTCAGGGTACAGATATCTCCCCTGAGAGAGAGAGGGGACTGAGAGACACCAGTCAGTGTACAGATATCTCCCTGAGAGAGAGAGGGGGTACTGAGAGACACCAGTCAGTGTACAGATATCTCCCTGAGAGAGAGAGAGAGAGGGGACTGAGAGACACCAGTCAGGGTACAGATATCTCCCTGAGAGAGAGAGGGGGTACTGAGAGACACCAGTCAGTGTACAGATATCTCCCTGAGAGAGAGAGAGGGGGGGCTGAGAGACACCAGTCAGGGTACAGATATCTCCCTGAGAGAGAGGGGAGTGAGAGACACCAGTCAGTGTACAGATATCTCCCTGAGAGAGAGAGGGGGGACTGAGAGACACCAGTCAGGGTACAGATATCTCCCTGAGAGAGAGAGAGAGGACTGAGAGACACCAGTCAGTGTACAGATATCTCCCTGAGAGAGAGAGGGGACTGAGAGGCACCAGTCAGTGTATAGATATCTCCCTGAGAGAGAGAGGGGACTGAGAGACACCAGTCAGTGTATAGATATCTCCCTGAGAGAGAGAGGGGACTGAGAGACACCAGTCAGTGTATAGATATCTCCCTGAGAGAGAGAGGGGACTGAGAGACACCAGTCAGTGTACAGATATCTCCCTGAGAGAGAGAGAGAGGGACTGAGAGACACCAGTCAGTGTACAGATATCTCCCTGAGAGAGAGAGAGAGAGAGGGGACTGAGAGACACCAGTCAGTGGACAGATATCTCCCTGAGAAAGAGAGAGGGGGGGACTGAGAGACACCAGTCAGTGTACAGATATCTCCCTGAGAAGAGAGAGAGAGAGGGGGGACAGAGAGACACCAGTCAGTGTACAGATATCTCCCTGAGAGAGAGAGAGAGAGAGGGGGGACAGAGAAGACACCAGTCAGTGTACAGATATCTCCCTGAGAGAGAGAGAGAGAGGGGGGACAGAGAGACACCAGTCAGGGTACAGATATCTCCCTGAGAGAGAGGGGGAGTGGGGGGACTGAGAGACACCAGGCAGTGACAGGCCATTTCAGAGAGACACACACACACACACACACACACACACAAGCCAGTGTACGGTGCAAGGCAAGGCAGACCAGTGCTGAGGCTGACATGATGCAGCAGACATTTGTCTGGGGGGGGGGAGGTTCAGTCCTGTCTGTGCACCAACAGCAGAATGTACCGTGCGTGTGGAGGCAGCGGTCACTGGCAGGGGGTGGCATGGCGACCTCCCTCCCTCTCTCCCAGCCAGCTCCGCCCCCAGACTGTGGCATCGCGCAGGACATTAGAGCCCCCTCCAGCTCGTGGGCACGCCCCCCACCCCCAACCCAGTCAGACGAAATGGCATTTAAGGCCGCATTGCTTCGTTAAAATCCTCCCCCCGACAACTCTGCAAAACCCAGGTGAAGCTAGGGTCACCTCCCCCCCCGCCCCCCCTGCCCCACCCCCCCCCCCCCGAGTACGGAGTCCAACAGCCCCGGGGAAACCGGTGTCTGCCGCTCTCCCCCCCCTGCGTGGCCCAAACGCCTGCCCCCTTTCCCTGCTATTTTACCCCCCTCCCCTCTGGCAGTGCTGCCAACGCCTTGGGATTCCCGTGGGGAGATCCCCACTCGCTTTGGGGCTGGAGGAAGGTAAGGGGGAGGGTGGTTCCAGGTGGAGAAGGGAGAGAGGGGGCGGGGAGCGGGAGGGCCCATTAGAAAGTGGTAAAGCCCCAGCACCCACCAGACACCCCCCCCTCCCCACTTGTTGCCACCCGTGTGTCGCGATGCCACCCTCTCCCTCCCACCCACACGACCCCGGATTCGCCCCCCCCTCACCCCCCCTCCTCAGTCAAGGAATTCGCTGCCTCGTCTCAAGGAGGCACAAGTTGGTGGCGGGTGGTGGTGGTGGGAAGCAGAGGGGAAAGGTCAGTCTTCACCGCTGAGGTCAGAGTTGGTTGGCATCATGGGGTCGTCGATGAGCGAGTGCGAGTAGTCCCCCTTCTCGTCCGTGCTATCGTAGCCCTGAGAAAGACTGTCCTCCATCTCCGGTGCCCGCCCCGCCATGTCGAAGGGCCCCGGCCTGGCCTCGTGGGCCTTGCCCGCTGACGGGTGTCCGAGGGCGGGCAGGGGCAGCGGCGGGACCCCCAGGCCGAAGCCCTGGGGCAGGAACATGCCCCCGTACATGTTGGACAGCACCAGGGAGTTGAGGGTCAAGGCGGTGCTGGGGGCGGACTCGGGGGGTCGGCCCGCCGGCCGGTCCTGCACGGCCTCGGGGATGGGGGGGCGGCCGCTCTCTCCGCAGGCTCCCGCCGTCACAGGGGCGCCCCCTGCCCTGTCCTTGGCATCCACTCCGGGCGGGTAAGCCATCAGGCTGGCCAGCTGCAGCGATTGAAGGTTCTTCTGGAAGGACTGCAGGCTGTTCACATCCAAAACTCCGCTGGCCAAGAGCGAGTTCACCTGCATGGCCGCCGCCAAGTGCTTGGGTCTCCGTCCCCTCTTCCTGCCTTCCTCTGGAACCACCGGGCCGGTGAGAATCCGATCAAACATCTCCTCCGGAAGGTAGCCCTGCAGCGGGAAGGAACCACAAACACCAGACAGAGAGATCACCATCTCAAAATCACCGTCCCAACAACTCACTGCACTGCCCCCCCCATCAGGACACGGGTTAGATACAGAGTGAAGGTCCCTCTACACTGTCCCCATCAAACACTCCCAGGACAGGGACAGCACGGGGTTAGATACAGAGTAAAGCTCCCTCTACACTGTCCCCATCAAACACTCCCAGGACAGGGACAGCACGGGGTTAGATACAGAGTAAAGCTCCCTCTACACTGTCCCCATCAAACACTCCCAGGACAGGTACAGCACGGGGTTAGATACAGAGTAAAGCTCCCTCTACACTGTCCCCATCAAACACTCCCAGGACAGGTACAGCACGGGGTTGGATACAGAGTAAAGCTCCCTCTACACTGTCCCCCATCAAACACTCCCAGGACAGGTACAGCACGGGGTTAGATACAGAGTAAAGCTCCCGCTACACTGTCCCCATCAAACACTCCCAGGACAGGTACAGCACGGGGTAAGATACAGAGTAAAGCTCCCTCTACACTGTCCCCATCAAACACTCCCAGGACAGGTACAGCACGGGGTTAGATACAGAGTAAAGCTCCCTCTACACTGTCCCCATCAAACACTCCCAGGACAGGTACAGCATGGGGTTAGATACAGAGTAAAGCTCACTCTACACTGTCCCCATCAAACAATCCCAGGACAGGTACAGCACGGGGTTAGATACAGAGTAAAGCTCCCTCTACACTGTCCCCCATCAAACACTCCCAGGACAGGTACAGCACGGGGTTAGATACAGAGTAAAGCTCCCTCTACACTGTCCCCATCAAACACTCCCAGGACAGGTACAGCACGGGGTTAGATACAGAGTAAAGCTCCCTCTACACTGTCCCCATCAAACACTCCCAGGACAGGTACAGCATGGGGTTAGATACAGAGTAAAGCTCACTCTACACTGTCCCCATCAAACAATCCCAGGACAGGTACAGCACGGGGTTAGATACAGAGTAAAGCTCCCTCTACACTGTCCCCATCAAACACTCCCAGGACAGGTACAGCACGGGGTTAGATACAGAGTAAAGCTCCCTCTACACTGCCCCCCATCAAACACTCCCAGGACAGGTACAGCACGGGGTTAGATACAGAGTAAAGCTCCCTCTACACTGTCCCCCATCAAACACTCCCAGGACAGGTACAGCACGGGGTGAGATACAGAGTAAAGCTCCCTCTACACTGCCCCCATCAAACACTCCCAGGACAGGGACAGCACGGGGTTAGATACAGAGTAAAGCTCCCTCTACACTGTCCCCATCAAACACTCCCAGGACAGGTACAGCACGGGGTTAGATACAGAGTAAAGCTCCCTCTACACTGCCCCCCATCAAACACTCCCAGGACAGGTACAGCACGGGGTTAGATACAGAGTAAAGCTCCCTCTACACTGCCCCCATCAAACACTCCCAGGACAGGGACAGCACGGGGTTAGATACAGAGTAAAGCTCCCTCTACACTGTCCCCACATCAAACACTCCCAGGACAGGTACAGCACGGGGTTAGATACAGAGTAAAGCTCCCTCTACACTGTCCCCATCAAACACTCCCAGGACAGGTACAGCATGGGGTTAGATATACAGAGTAAAGCTCCCTCTACACTGTCCCCATCAAACAATCCCAGGACAGGTACAGCACGGGGTTAGATACAGAGTAAAGCTCCCTCTACACTGTCCCCATCAAACACTCCCAGGACAGGTACAGCACGGGGTTAGATACAGAGTAAAGCTCCCTCTACACTGCCCCCCATCAAACACTCCCAGGACAGGTACAGCACGGGGTTAGATACAGAGTAAAGCTCCCTCTACACTGTCCCCCATCAAACACTCCCAGGACAGGTACAGCACGGGGTTAGATACAGAGTAAAGCTCCCTCTACACTGTCCCCATCAAACACTCCCAGGACAGGGACAGCACGGGGTTAGATACAGAGTAAAGCTCCCTCTACACTGTCCCCACATCAAACACTCCCAGGACAGGTACAGCACGGGGTTAGATACAGAGTAAAGCTCCCTCTACACTGTCCCCCATCAAACACTCCCAGGACAGGTACAGCACGGGGTTAGATACAGAGTAAAGCTCCCTCTGCACTGTCCCCCCATCAAACACTCCCAGGACAGGGTGATAGAGTCTCAGAGGTTTTACAGCATGGAAACAGGCCCTTTGGCCCAACTTGTCCATGCCGCCCTTTTTTTAAAAAAACCTCGAAGCTAATCCCAATTGCCTGCGTTTGGCCCATATCCCTCTATACCCATCGTACCCATGTAACTGTCTAAACACTTTTTAAAAGACAAAATTGTACCCGCCTCTACTACTGCCTCTGGCAGCTCGTTCCAGACACTCACCACCCTCTGTGTGAACAAAATTGCCCCTCTGGACCCTTTTGTATCTCTCCCCTCTCACCTGAAACCTATGTCCTCTAGTTTTAGACTCCCCTACCTTTGGGAAAAGATATTGACTATCTAGCTGATCTGTGCCCCTCATTATTGTATAGACCTCTATAAGATCACCCCTCAGCCTCCTACGCTCCAGAGAAAAAAGTCCCAGTCTATCCAGCCTCTCCTTATAACTCAAACCATCAAGTCCCGGTAGCATCCTAGTAAATCTTTTCTGCACTCTTTCTAGTTCAATGATATCCTTTCTATAATAGGGTGACCAGAACTGTACACAGTATTCCAAGTGTGGCCTTACCAATGTCTTGTACAACTTCAACAAGACGTCCCAACTCCTGTATTCAATGTTCTGACCAATGAAACCAAGCATGTCGAATGCCTTCTTCACCACTCTGTCCACCTGTGACCCCACTTTCAAGGAGCTATGAACCTGTACCCCTAGATCTCTTTGTTCTGTAACTCTCCCCAACACCCTACCATTAACTGAGTAAGTCCTGCCCTGGTTCAATCGACCAAAATGCATCACCTCGCATTTGTCTAAATTAAACTCCAGCTGCCATTCGTCAGCCCACTGGCCCAATTGATCAAGATCCCGTTGCAATCGGAGATAACCTTCTTCACTGCCCACTACGCCACCAATCTTGGTGTCATCTGCAAACTTACTAATCATGCCCCCTATATTCTCATCCAAATCATGAATATAAATGACAAATAACAGTGGACCCAGCACTGATCCCTGAGGCACACCGCTGGTCACAGGCCTCCAGTTTGAAAAACAACCCTCTACAACCACCCTCTGGCTTCTGTCAAGAAGCCAATTTTGTATCCATTTCGATACCTCACCCTGGATCCCGTGAGATTTAACCTTATGCAACAACCTACCATGCGGTACCTTGTGAAAGGCCTTGCTAAAGTCCATGTCGACAACATCAACTGCACTGCCCTCACCTACCTTCTTGGTTCCCCCTTCAAAAAACTCAATCAAATTTGTGAGACATGATTTTCCACTCACAAAGCCATGCTGACTGTCCCTAATCAGTCCCTGCATCTCTAAATACCTGTAGATCCTGTCTCTCAAAATACGTTCCAACAATTTACCCACCACAGATGTGAGGCTCACTGGCCTGTAGTTCCCAGGCTTTTCCCTGCAGCCCTTTTTAAACAAAGGCACAACATTTGCCACTCTCCAATCTTCATGGTTAGATGCTCCCTCTACACTGTCCCCCATCAAACACTCCCAGGACAGGTACAGCACGGGGTTAGATACAGAGTAAAGCTCCCTCTACACTGTCCCCATCAAACACTCCCAGGACAGGTACAGCACGGGGTTAGATACAGAGTAAAGCTCCCTCTACACTGTCCCCCATCAAACACTCCCAGGACAGGTACAGCACGGGGTTAGATACAGAGTAAAGCTCCCTCTACACTGTCCCCCATCAAACACTCCCAGGACAGGTACAGCACGGGGTTAGATACAGAGTAAAGCTCCTCTACACTGTCCCCCATCAAACACTCCCAGGACAGGTACAGCACGGGGTTAGATACAGAGTAAAGCTCCCTCTACACTGTCCCCCATCAAACACTCCCAGGACAGGTACAGCACAGGGTTAGATACAGAGTAAAGCTCCCTCTACACTGTCCCCATCAAACATTCCCAGAACAGGTACAGCACGGGGTTAGATACAGAGTAAAGCTCCCTCAACACTGTCCCCATCAAACACTGCGGGACAGGGACAACATGGGGTTAGATACAGAGTAAAGCTCCCTCTACACTGTCCCCCCATCAAACACTGCGGGACAGGTACAGCATGGGGTAAGATACAGAGTAAAGCTCCCTCTACACTGTCGCCATCAAACACTCCCAGGACAGGTACAGCACGGGGTTAGATACAGAGTAAAGCTCCCTCTACACTGTCCCCCATCAAACACTCCCAGAACAGGTACAGCACGGGGTTAGATACAGAGTAAAGCTCCCTCTACACTGTCCCCATCAAACATTCCCAGAACAGGTACAGCACGGGGTTAGATACAGAGTAAAGCTCCCTCTACACTGTCCCCATCAAACACTGCGGGACAGGTACAACATGGGGTTAGATACAGAGTAAAGCTCCCTCTACACTGTCCCCCCATCAAACACTGCGGGACAGGTACAGCACGGGGTTAGATACAGAGTAAAGCTCCCTCGACACTGTCCCCATCAAACACTCCCAGGACAGGTACAGCACGGGGTTAGATACAGAGTAAAGCTCCCTCTACACTGTCCCCATCAAACACTCCCAGGACAGGTACAGCACGGGGTTAGATACAGAGTAAAGCTCCCTCTACACTGTCCCCCATCAAACACTCCCAGGACAGGTACAGCACGGGGTTAGATACAGAGTAAAGCTCCCTCCACACTGTCCCCCATCAAGCACTCCCAGGACAGGTACAGCACGGGGTTAGATACAGAGTAAAGCTCCCTCTGCACTGTCCCCATCAAACACTCCCGGGACAGGTACAGCACGGGGTTAGATACAGAGTAAAGCTCCCTCTACACTGTCCCCCATCAAACACTCCCAGGACAGGTACAGCACGGGGTTAGATACAGAGTAAAGCTCCCTCTACACTGTCCCCATCAAACACTCCCAGGACAGGGACAGCACGGGGTTAGATACAGAGTAAAGCTCCCTCTACACTGTCCCCATCAAACACTCCCAGGACAGGTACAGCACGGGGTTAGATACAGAGTAAAGCTCCCTCTACACTGTCCCCATCAAACACTCCCAGGACAGGTACAGCACGGGGTTAGATACAGAGTAAAGCTCCCTCTGCACTGTCCCCCCATCAAACACTGCGGGACAGGTACAGCACGGGGTTAGATACAGAGTAAAGCTCCCTCTACACTGTCCCCATCAAACACTCCCAGGACAGGTACAGCACGGGGTTAGATACAGAGTAAAGCTCCCTCTACACTGTCCCCATCAAACACTCCCAGGACAGGTAAAGCACGGGGTTAGATACAGAGTAAAGCTCCCTCTACACTGTCCCCCATCAAACACTCCCAGGACAGGTACAGCACGGGGTTAGATACAGAGTAAAGCTCCCTCCACACTGTCCCCCATCAAGCACTCCCAGGACAGGTACAGCACGGGGTTAGATACAGAGTAAAGCTCCCTCTACACTGTCCCCATCAAACACTCCCGGGACAGGTACAGCACGGGGTTAGATACAGAGTAAAGCTCCCTCTACACTGTCCCCCATCAAACACTCCCAGGACAGGTACAGCACGGGGTTAGATACAGAGTAAAGCTCCCTCTACACTGTCCCCATCAAACACTCCCAGGACAGGGACAGCACGGGGTTAGATACAGAGTAAAGCTCCCTCTACACTGTCCCCATCAAACACTCCCAGGACAGGGACAGCACGGGGTTAGATACAGAGTAAAGCTCCCTCTACACTGTCCCCATCAAACACTGCGGGACAGGTACAGCACGGGGTTAGATACAGAGTAAAGCTCCCTCTACACTGTCCCCATCAAACACTCCCAGGACAGGTACAGCACGGGGTTAGATACAGAGTAAAGCTCCCTCTGCACTGTCCCCCCATCAAACACTGCGGGACAGGTACAGCACGGGGTTAGATACAGAGTAAAGCTCCCTCTACACTGTCCCCATCAAACACTCCCAGGACAGGTACAGCACGGGGTTAGATACAGAGTAAAGCTCCCTCTACACTGTCCCCCATCAAACACTCCCAGGACAGGTACAGCACGGGGTTAGATACAGAGTAAAGCTCCCTCTACACTGTCCCCATCAAACACTGCGGGACAGGGACAGCACGGGGTTAGATTAGACGCTGAAAGATCCAGTCAGTACTTACCGACTGCTTAATGACCTCAGCCCATTCCTGCGCAATTCCGTACTCCGCGTTTTCCCGCAGCCATTTCTGGAGATTTTTGATAGGAGGAGCAAAGCCACCACCGAGCTGTAATCAGACATATTAATTCAGAGTTCCTTCATATCACCCAGTCTGCCTCTCAGACACGGCAAATCACAGCGCCCAGTCCCCCTCTCTGACACCCAGTCCCCCTCTCTGACACCCAGTCCCCCTCTCTGACACCCAGTCCCCCTCTCTGACACCCAGTCCCCCTCTCTGACACCCAGTCCCCCTCTCTGACACCCAGTCCCCCTCTCTGACACCCAGTCCCCCTCTCTGACACCCAGTCCCCCTCTCTGACACCCAGTCCCCCTCTCTGACACCCAGTCCCCCTCTCTGACACCCAGTCCCCCTCTCTGACACCCAGTCCCCCTCTCTGACACCCAGTCCCCCTCTCTGACACCCAGTCCCCCTCTCTGACACCCAGTCCCCCTCTCTGACACCCAGTCCCCCTCTCTGACACCCAGTCCCCCTCTCTGACACCCAGTCCCCCTCTCTGACACCCAGTCCCCCTCTCTGACACCCAGTCCCCCTCTCTGACACCCAGTCCCCCTCTCTGACACCCAGTCCCCCTCTCTGACACCCAGTCCCCCTCTCTGACACCCAGTCCCCCTCTCTGACACCCAGTCCCCCTCTCTGACACCCAGTCCCCCTCTCTGACACCCAGTCCCCCTCTCTGACACCCAGTCCCCCTCTCTGACACCCAGTCCCCCTCTCTGACACCCAGTCCCCCTCTCTGACACCCAGTCCCCCTCTCTGACACCCAGTCCCCCTCTCTGACACCCAGTCCCCCTCTCTGACACCCAGTCCCCCTCTCTGACACCCAGTCCCCCTCTCTGACACCCAGTCCCCCTCTCTGACACCCAGTCCCCCTCTCTGACACCCAGTCCGGGATTTTGATCCAGCGACTGCGAAGGAACGACCGATATAGTTCCAAGTCAGGATGGTGAGTGGCTTGGAGGGGAACTTGCAGGTGGTGGTGTTCCCCAGGTATCTGCTGCCCTTGTCCTTCTAGATGGAAGTGGTCTCGGGTTTGGAAGGTGCTAAGGATCTTTGGTGAGTTGCTGCAGTGAATCTTGTAGATAGTACACACTGCTGCTACTGAGCCTCGGTGGTGGAGGGAGTGGATGTTTGTGGATGTGGTGCCAATCCAGCGGGGGCTGCTTTGTCCTGGATGGTGTCGAGCTTCTTGACTCTTGTTGGAGCTCATACAAAGTCATAGAATCCTGACAGTGCAGAAGGAGGCCATTCAGCCCATTGGGTCTGCACTGTCCACAATCCCACCCAAGCCCTATTCCTGTTACCCCACATATTTATCCTGCTAATCCCCCTAACCTGCACATCCCGGGACGGGGGGGAAGAAATTAGCACGGCCAAACCACCTAACCTGCACATGACTGGGAGGAAACCCCACGCAGACACGGGGGAAACCCCACGCAGACACGGGGGGAAACCCCACGCAGACACGGGGGGAAACCCCACGCAGACACGGGGGGAAACCCCACGCAGACACGGGGGGAAACCCCACGCAGACACGGGGGGAAACCCCACGCAGACACGGGGGGAAACCCCACGCAGACACGGGGGGAAACCCCACGCAGACACGGGGGAAACCCCACGCAGACACGGGGGAAACCCCACGCAGACACGGGGGAAACCCCACGCAGACACGGGGGAAACCCCACGCAGACACGGAGGGAATCCCCACGCAGACACGGGGGAATCCCCACGCAGACACGGGGGAAACCCCACGCAGACACGGGGGGGAGAACCCACGCAGACACGGAGGAAACCCCACGCAGACACGGGGGAAACCCCACGCAGACACGGGGGAAACCCCACGCAGACACGGGGGAAACCCCACGCAGACACGGGGGAAACCCCACGCAGACACGGGGGAAACCCCACGCAGACACGGGGGAAACCCCACGCAGACACGGGGGAAACCCCACGCAGACACGGGGGAAACCCCACGCAGACACGGGGGAAACCCCACGCAGACACGGGGGAAACCCCACGCAGACACGGGGGAAACCCCACGCAGACACGGGGGAAAACCCACGCAGACACGGGGGAAAACCCACGCAGACACGGGGGAAAACCCACGCAGACACGGGGGAAAACCCACGCAGACACGGGGGAAAACCCACGCAGACACGGGGGAAAACCCACGCAGACACGGGGGAAAACCCACGCAGACACGGGGGAAAACCCACGCAGACACGGGGGAAACCCCACGCAGACACGGGGGAAACCCCACACAGACACGGGGGGAACCCCACGCAGACACGGGGGAAACCCCACACAGACACGGGGGGAAACCCCACACAGACACGGGGGAAACCCCACACAGACACGGGGGAAACCCCACACAGACACGGGGGGGAAACCCCACGCAGACACGGGGGGAAACCCCACGCAGACACGGGGGAAACCCCACGCAGACACGGGGGGAAACCCCACGCAGACACGGGGGGAAACCCCACGCAGACACGGGGGGAAACCCCACGCAGACACGGGGGGAAACCCCACGCAGACACGGGGGGAAACCCCACGCAGACACGGGGGGAAACCCCACGCAG
Organism: Mustelus asterias; assembly: GCF_964213995.1. Lineage (NCBI taxonomy): Eukaryota > Metazoa > Chordata > Chondrichthyes > Carcharhiniformes > Triakidae > Mustelus > Mustelus asterias. The sequence goes on from NW_027592326.1 coordinate 36,505, forward strand.
ACACGGGGGGAAACCCCACGCAGACACGGGGGGAAACCCCACGCAGACACGGGGGGAAACCCCACGCAGACACGGGGGGAAACCCCACGCAGACACGGGGGGAAACCCCACGCAGACACGGGGGAGAACCCACACAGACACAGTGACCCAAGCCGGGAATGGAACCCGGATCCGGGGCACCGTGAGGCAGCAGCGCTAGCCACTGTGTCACCCATCCAGGCAAGTGGGGAGTATTCCATCACTGACTTGTGTCAAGGAAAGGAACAAAGAAAATTACAGCACAGGAACAGGCCCTTCGGCCCCTCCAAGCCTGCACCGACCATGCTGCCCCCGACTGAACTAAACCCCCCTCCCCTTCCGGGGACCGTATCCCTCTATTCCCATCCTATTCATGGATTTGTCCAGACGCCCCTTAAAACTCACTATCGTATCCGCTTCCACTCCCTCCCCCGGCAGCGAGTTCCAGGCACCCACCACCCTCTGTGTAAAAAATCTGCCTCGTACATCTCCTTTCAACCTTGCCCCTCGCACCTTAAACCTGTGCCCCCGAGTAATTGACTCTTCCACCCTGGGGAAAAAGCTTCTGACTATCCACTCTGTCCATGCCCCTCATAATCTTGTAGACTTCTATCAGGTCTCCCCTCAACCTCCGTCGCTCCAGTGAGAACAAACCAAGTTTCTCCAACCTCTCCTCATAGCTAATGCCCTCCATACCAGGCAACATCCTGGTAAATCTTTTCTGTACCCTCTCCCACTCTGTCCTTGTAGATGGTGGACAGGCTCTGGGGGGAGTCAGGAGGTGAGTTGCTGTCCGCAGTGTTCCTAGTCTCGGACCTGCTCTTGCTGCCTCCGTGTTTGTGTGCTAAGTGCAGTTGAGTTCCTGGTCAATGGAAACGATGCCCCCCCTCCCCAGGACGCTGACACTGTGATGTTGCGGCTGTATAGAACGTTGGTTAGGCCGCATTTGGAATACTGCGTCCAGTTCTGGTCGCCACACTACCAGAAGGACGTGGAGGCTTTAGAGAGAGTGCAGAGGAGGTTTACCAGGATGTTGCCTGGTATGGAGGGTCTTAGCTATGAGGAGAGATTGGGTAAACTGGGGTTGTTCTCACTGGAAAGACGGAGGATGAGGGGTGACCTAATAGAGGTGTATAAAATTATGAAGGGCATAGTGAACAGTGGGAAGCTTTTTCCCAGGTCGGAGGTGACAAACACAAGGGGTCACGGGTTCAAGGTGAGGGGGGCAAGGTTCAACACAGATGTCAGGGGGACGTATTTTACACAGAGGGTGGTGGGGGCCTGGAATGCGCTGCCAAGCAAGGTGATTGAGGCGGACACGCTGGGATCGTTTAAGACTTATCTAGATAGCCACATGAACAGACTGGGAATGGAGGGATACAAACGGATAGTCTAGTTGGGCACATGAGCAACACAGGCTTGGAGGGCCGAAGGGCCTGTTTCCTGTGCTGTACTGTTCTTTGTTCGTTCATTTGCGAAAGTCTCACCTTCTTCCCATTGCGCCTGTTGATGACTGGCACCCTCTCATCTCCAGTCAGCGTGTTGATGTCCAGCTTGTGGGGGTTCCTGCACCGGTGTCTCTTCTGTTTTGGCCGGTCCTCGATGAACTGAAAAGCAAACGCTGCTTTTAAATCACCCGTCAGCTCTGCCACCCCTGTCCACCATCGGCTGCACGCTCCCCCCGGACACTAGCCGAAAATCCAGTCCCAGACTGGGCACAGCAGCCTCCGCCCTCCCTCCCTCCCTCCCTCAGACAATCTCAGAATACTACAGTGCAGGAAAGCCCCCTCTGGCCATCGAGTCTGAACCGAGGCGTGAAAGGCCCAGACCTTCAAGAATGATCCCTGGAATGAAGAGCTTGTCGTATGAGGAACGGGTTGAGGACTCTGGGTCTGTACTCGTTGGGAGTTTAGAAGGATGAGGGGGGGGATCTTATTGAAACTTACAGGATACTGCGAGGCCTGGATAGAGTGGATGCGGAGAGGATGTTTCCACCGGTAGGAAAAACTAGAACCAGAGGGCACAACCTCAGGCTGAAGGGACGATCCTTTAAAACAGAGATGAGGAGGAATTTCTTCAGCCAGAGAGTGGTGAATGTGTGGAACTCTTTGCCGCAGAAGGCTGTGGAGGCCGGGTCATTGAGTGTCTTTAAGACAGAGATAGATAGGTTCTTGATTAATAAGGGGATCAGGGGTTATGGGGAAAAGGCAGGAGAATGGGGATGGGAAAAGGATCAGCCATGATCAAGTCTGCTCCGCCATTCAATGGGCCGAGTGGCCTCATTCTGCTCATACAGTCACAGAGGTTTACAGCATGGAAACAGGCCCTTCGGCCCAACTTGTCCATGCTGCCCTTTTTTTTAAACCCCTCAGCTAATCCCAATTGCCCGCGTTTGGCCCATATCCCTCTCTACCCGTCTCACCCATAATAACATAAGAACTCGGAGCAGGAGTAGGCCATCTGGGGAGGAGTAGGGTTAGGGTTAAGGCTCTGGCCCCTCGAGCCTGCTCCGCCATTCAATAAGATCATGGCTGATCTTTTCGTGGACTCAGCTCCACTTACCCGCCCGCTCACCATAACCCTTAATTCCTTCACTGATCAAAAATCTATCCATCGTTGCCTTAAAAACATTCAATGAGGGAGCCTCAACTGGGCAGGGAATTCCAGATTCACAACCCTTTGTGTGAAGAAGTTCCTCCTCAACTCAGTCCTAAATCTGCTCCCCCTTATTTTGAGGCTATGCCCCCGAGTTCTAGTTTCACCCGCCAGTGGAAACAACTTGGGCGGCACGGTAGCACAGTGGTTAGCACTGCTGCTTCACAGCTCCAGGGACCCGGGTTCGATTCCCGGCTTGGGTCACTGTCTGTGTGGAGTCTGCACATTCTCCCCGTGTCTGCGTGGGTTTCCTCCGGGTGCTCCGGTTTCCTCCCACAGTCCAAAGATCTGCGGGTTAGGTGGATTGACCGTGCTAAATTGCCCCTGAGAGTCCTGAGATGCGTAGGTTAGAGGGATTAGCGGGTAAATTTGTAGGGATATGGGGGTAGGGCCTGGGTGGGATTGTGGTCGGTGCAGACTCGATGGGCCGAGTGGCCTCTTTCTGCACTGTAGGGTTTCTATGATTCTATGAACTTCCCTGTTTCTATCTTATCTATTCCCTTCATAATCTTATATGTTTAGTCATAGAGGTTTATAGCATGGAAACAGGCCCTTCGGCCCAACTTGTCCATGCCGCCATTTTTATTAAACCCTGAAGCTAGTCCCAATTGCCCACATTTGCCCCATATCCCTCTATACCCATCGTACCCATGTAACTGTCTAAACACTTTTTAAAAGACAAAATTGTACCCGCCTCTACTACTACCTCTGGCAGCTTGTTCCAGACACTCACCACCCTCTGTGTGAAAAAATTGCCCCTCTGGACCCTTTTGTATCTCTCCCCTCTCACCTTAAACCTATGCTCTCTAGTTTTAGACTCCCCCACCTTTGGGAAAAGATATTGACTATCCAGCTGATCTGTGCCCCTCATTATTTTATAGACCTCTATAAGGTCACCCCTCAGCCTCCTACGCTCCAGAGTAAAATGTCCCAGTCTATCCAGCCTCTCCTTATTTCTTAAACCCATGGGTACGATGGGTATAAAGGGATATGGGCCAAATGCGGGCAATTGGGACTAACTACGGGGTTTAAAAAAAAAGGGCGGCATGGACAAGTTGGGCCGAAGGGTCCTCGTCAGACCCCACTTGGAGTACTGTGCTCAGTTCTGGTCGCCTCACTATAGGAAGGATGTGGAAAAGATTGAAAGGGTGCAGAGGAGATTTACAAGGATGTTGCCTGGATTGAGTGGCATGCCTTATGAGGATAGGCTGAGGGAGCTCGGTCTTTTCTCCTTGGAGAGACGAAGGATGAGAGGAGACCTAATAGAGGTATATAAGATGTTGGGAGGCATAGATCGGGTGGACTCTGAGGCTTTTTCCCAGGGTGGAAATGTCTGCTATGAGAGGACACAGGTTTAAGGTGCTGGGGGGTACAGGGGAAATGTTAGGGGGAAGTGTTTCACACGGAAGGTGGTGGGCGAGTGGAATCGGCTGCCGTCAGTGGGGCAAACTCAATAGGGTCTTTTAAGAGACTCCTGGATGAGTACATGGAGCTTAATAGGATGGAGGGTTATAGGTAGGTCTAGAAGGTAGGGATGTGTTCGGCACAACTTGTGGGGCCGAGGGGCCTGTTTGTGCTGTAGTGTTTCTATGTTTCCCTGCTGTAAACCTCTATGACTTGTCAAATTACTCCTTTCAAAGTGTATCACCTCACACTTTTCAGGATTAAATTTCATCTGCCACTTATCTGCCCGTTTGACCGTTGTGTCGACATCTTCCTGTAACCCAGGACACTCCGTCTCACTGTTAACCACCCAGCCAATCTGTGTGTCAAAGAACAAAGAACATTCCAGCACAGGGACAGGCCCTTCGGCCCTCCAAGCTGCCCCGACTGAACCAAAACCCCGTACCCTTCCATGTGTCATCCACAAACTTACTGATCCTCCCCCTCGGCTCAAACCCGCTGCCCCGCCTGCACGCTGGCTGCAGCCACGAGTTCAGGTTAAGCCCAGGCCTGGGCCAGGGATAAAGCCTGGGCTTTTCCAGATCCTACCCCCCACACTCTCCTGGGCCTGACGCAGGCCTGGAGCCTGGGCTTTTCCAGATCCTACCCCCCCACACTCCCCTGGGCCTGACGCAGGCCTGGGCCAGGGATAAAGCCTGGCCTTTTCCAGATCCTACCCCCCACACTCCCCTGGGCCTGACGCTGACGCAGGCCTGGGCCAGGGATGAAGCCTGGGCTTTTCCAGATCCTACCCCCCCACACTCCCCTGGGCCTGACGCAGGCCTGGGCCAGGGATGAAGCCTGGGCTTTTCCAGATCCTACCCCCCACACTCCCCCGGGCCTGACGCAGGCCTGGGCCAGGGATGAAGCCTGGGCTTTTCCAGATCCTACCCCCCCACACTCTCCTGGGCCTGACGCAGGCCTGGACCAGGGATGAAGCCTGGGCTTTTCCAGATCCTACCCCCCACACTCCCCCGGGCCTGACGCAGGCCTGGGCCAGGGATGAAGCCTGGGCTTTTCCAGATCCTACCCCCCCACACTCCCCTGGGTCAGGCCTGGGCCACGCGTTCTGGTGTCCAGCTCACCGCCAAACAGCTGGGGTCCACGCTGAAGTCCGGGTGCTCCTTCAGCCACGTGTCCAGTTCTCTCCGCCGCGGCGCCTCCTCTCCGGCCAGCACCGTGCCGTCCACCTTGCTCACGACAGGGATCCGGGTCTCCATGTCTGGCTCCGGCCGTCTCGGCTGCGCTTCCTCAAAGCCTTTCTCCGTCTCCACGCTGGCCTGGAAAGAGACGGCCAGAGACTGTATCACACCCGGCTGGGCCCGGGGCAGGGGAGCGCGGCTGGGGAGCGGAGAGGGGAGGGCGAGGAGGGGGAGCGGAGGGGGGAGGGCGAGGGAGGGGAGCGGAGGGGGGAGGGCGAGGGAGGGGAGCGGAGGGGGGAGGGCGAGGGAGGGGAGCGGAGGGCGAGGAAGGGGAGCGGAGGGGGGAGGGCGAGGAAGGGGAGCGGAGGGGGGAGGGCGAGGAAGGGGAGCGGAGGGGGGAGAGCGAGGAAGGGGAGCGGAGGGGGGAGGGCGAGGAAGGGGAACGGAGGGGGGAGGGCGAGGAAGGGGAGCGGAGGGGGGAGGGCGAGGAAGGGGAGCGGAGGGGGGAGGGCGAGGAAGGGGAGCGGAGGGGGGAGGGCGAGGAAGGGAGCGGAGGGGGGAGGGCGAGGAAGGGGAGCGGAGGGGGAGGGCGAGGAGGGGGAGCGGAGGGGGGAGGGCGAGGAAGGGGAGCGGAGGGTGAGGAAGGGGAGCGGAGGGTGAGGAAGGGGAGCGGAGGGGGAGGTGAGGAAGGGGAGCGGAGGGGGGAGGGCGAGGAAGGGGAGCGGAGGGGGGGAGGGCGAGGAAGGGGAGCGGAGGGGGGAGGGCGAGGAAGGGGAGCGGAGGGGGGAGGGCGAGGAAGGGGAGCGGAGGGGGGAGGGCGAGGAAGGGGAGCGGAGGGGGGAGGGCGAGGAAGGGGAGCGGAGGGGGAGGGCGAGGAAGGGAGCGGAGGGGGGAGGGCGAGGAAGGGAGCGGAGGGGGGAGGGCGAGGAAGGGGAGCGGAGGGCGGAGGGGGAGGGCGAGGAAGGGGAGCGGAGGGGGGAGGGCGAGGAAGGGGAGCGGAGGGGGGAGGGCGAGGAAGGGGAGCGGAGGGGGGAGGGCGAGGAAGGGGAGCGGAGGGGGGAGGGCGAGGGAGGGGAGCGGAGGGGGGAGGGCGAGGGAGGGGAGCGGAGGGGGGAGGGCGAGGAAGGGGAGCGGAGGGTGAGGAAGGGGAGCGGAGGGGGGAGGGCGAGGAAGGGGAGCGGAGGGGGGAGGGCGAGGAAGGGGAGCGGAGGGTGAGGAAGGGGAGCGGAGGGGGGAGGGCGAGGAAGGGGAGCGGAGGGGGGAGGGCGAGGGAGGGGAGCGGAGGGGGGAGGGCGAGGGAGGGGAGCGGAGGGGGAGGGCGAGGGAGGGGAGCGGAGGGGGGAGGGCGAGGAAGGGGAGCGGAGGGTGAGGAAGGGGAGCGGAGGGGGAGGGCGAGGAAGGGGAGCGGAGGGGGGAGGGCGAGGAAAGGGGGAGGGGGAGGGGGAGGGCGAGGAAGGGGAGCGGAGGGGGGAGGGCGAGGAAGGGGAGCGGAGGGGGGAGGGCGAGGAAGGGGAGCGGAGGGGGGAGGGCGAGGAAGGGGAGCGGAAGGGGGAGGGCGAGGAGGGGGAGGGCGAGGAAGGGGAGCGGAGGGGGGAGGGCGAGGAAGGGGAGCGGAGGGTGAGGAAGGGGAGCGGAGGGGGGAGGGCGAGGAAGGGGAGCGGAGGGGGAGGGCGAGGAAGGGGAGCGGAGGGTGAGGAAGGGGAGCGGAGGGGGGAGGGCGAGGAAGGGGAGCGGAGGGGGAGGGCGAGGGAGGGGAGCGGAGGGGGGAGGGCGAGGGAGGGGAGCGGAGGGGGAGGGCGAGGGAGGGGAGCGGAGGGGGGAGGGCGAGGAAGGGGAGCGGAGGTGAGGAAGGGGAGCGGAGGGGGGAGGGCGAGGAAGGGGAGCGGAGGGGGGAGGGCGAGGAAGGGGAGCGGAGGGGGGGGGGCGAGGAAGGGGAGCGGAGGGGGGAGGGCGAGGAAGGGGAGCGGAGGGGGGAGGGCGAGGAAGGGGAGCGGAGGGGGGAGGGCGAGGAAGGGGAGCGGAAGGGGGAGGGCGAGGAGGGGAGGGCGAGGAAGGGGAGCGGAGGGGGGAGGGCGAGGAAGGGGAGCGGAGGGTGAGGAAGGGGAGCGGAGGGGGGAGGGCGAGGAAGGGGAGGGACGGCAGAGGGAGTGGCCGGGGGTGAGGGAGGCGGGCGTTGAAGGATTGGCATTCAGCCCCGTGCCTGTAACAGACCCTCCCCCCGTGCCTGTAACAGACCCTCCCCCCGTGCCTGTAACAGACCCCCCCCCGTGCCTGTAACAGACCCTCCCCCCGTGCCCGTAACAGACCCGCCCCCCGTTCCTGTAACAGACCCGCCCCCCCGTGCCTGTAACAGACCCTCCCCCCCGTGCCTGTAACAGACCCGCCCCCCCGTGCCTGTAACAGACCCTCCCCCCGTTCCTGTAACAGACCCTCCCCCCGTTCCTGTAACAGACCCTCCCCCCGTTCCTGTAACAGACCCTCCCCCCGTGCCCGTAACAGACCCGCCCCCCCGTGCCTGTAACAGACCCTCCCCCCCCGTGCCTGTAACAGACCCGCCCCCCCGTGCCTGTAACAGACCCTCCCCCCCGTGCCTGTAACAGACCCGCCCCCCCGTGCCTGTAACAGACCCTCCCCCCGTTCCTGTAACAGACCCTCCCCCCGTGCCCGTAACAGACCCTCCCCCCCGTTCCCGTAACAGACCCTCCCCCCGTGCCCGTAACAGACCCTCCCCCCGTGCCTGTAACAGACCCTCCCCCCGTTCCTGTAACAGACCCTCCCCCCGTTCCCGTAACAGACCCTCCCCCCGTGCCCGTAACAGACCCTCCCCCCGTTCCTGTAACAGACCCTCCCCCCGTTCCTGTAACAGACCCTCCCTCCCGTTCCCGTAACAGACCCTCCCCCCGTGCCCGTAACAGACCCCCCCCCCCGTGCCCGTAACAGACCCTCCCCCCGTGCCCGTAACAGACCCTCCCCCCGTGCCCGTAACAGACCCGCCCCCCCCGTGCCCGTAACAGACCCTCCCCCCCCTGTTCCCGTAACAGACCCGCCCCCCCCGTGCCCGTAACAGACCCGCCCCCCCCCGTTCCTGTAACAGACCCTCCCCCCGTGCCTGTAACAGACCCCCCCCCGTGCCTGTAACAGACCCTCCCCCCGTTCCTGTAACAGACCCTCCCCCGTGCCTGTAACAGACCCCCCCCGTGCCTGTAACAGACCCCCCCCGTGCCTGTAACAGACCCCCCCCGTGCCTGTAACAGACCCCCCCCGTGCCTGTAACAGACCCCCCCCCCGTGCCTGTAACAGACCCCCCCCCGTGCCTGTAACAGACCCTCCCCCCGTTCCTGTAACAGACCCTCCCCCCCCGCCTGTAACAGACCCCCCCCCCCCCCAGCCCCGGGTCACTCACGGCGCACAGTCCTTTACTCTGGGTGGACAACACCAGCTCCGGCCCCTCCACGTTCTTCCGGCGACCTCGCTTCTTCTTGCCCAGCGCCTGACCGCCCGCCAGCTGCCCGTTGACCGAGTGCCTCCACAGGGGGTTGGTGCCGGCGCTCAGCACGGCGTCCAGCTGGCACCGCACCGTGTCCGGGTCCGGCTCGCCCGAGGGCCTGTAGTGGTCCCCTGGCAGCTTGAGGGGGGTGGCGCGGTCCAGCAGGGCGGAGGGGGTGAGGGGGGTGGGCCGCAGCGGGTCAGCGCCAGTCTCCTGCCCGCTGTCCGAGGCCGACTGCAGGTCCTGCACGGCGCCCATGTCGTGCTGCAGTCTGGCCCGCTCCGCCTCCATCTCCAGCTTCCTCCGCCGTTTCCTGCGCTGCTTGTGAAAGGTCAGCTTCAGACCGTCCTCCTGCGGGGAGCGGGGACAGAGAGAGAGAGAGAGAGGCAGAAAGAGACGGAGCATCAATAAACTGGACACCACACTACACACCCCCAGGACAAACACACCCTCATCCCACTCCCGCAGCCTCCTGGCCCCTCCCCAGGGGGGGGGGGGGGGGCGCGGGGGAAGGGAGGGGGTGAGACCACCTCCCCCGCTGTCCTGACTCAGCCCCCTCGCCGCAGCAGCCGGGTTATTGGCAGCAGGAAGCCGCCTCGATCTCCCCCTTTCTATCGCCTTCCCCCCCAAGTCACAAACCAGTAGCGAGAGGGGGGGGGGGGAGCAGAGCGGGCCAAAGGGGGGGGGGGGGCGAGAGCAGGGCCTTGGACTTTTTCGGTGAAATGTACGGAAAGTTGGCGCCAACTCCCTTGCACAGGGGACCCGTGAATGAGGCGGGCATGGGAGGGGGTGTCAGACATGGGGAGGGCGCGGGGGTTGGGGGTATTAGGACAGCTCCCCGCGCAGTGTGTCAGAGGTTCACAGCATGGAAACAGGCCCTTCGGCCCAACTTGTCCATGCCGCCCTTTTTTTTTTAAACCCCTAAGCTAGTCCCAATTGCCCGCGTTTGCCCCATATCCCTCTATGCCCATCGTACCCATGTAACTGTCTAAACGCTTTTTAAAAGACAAAATTGTACCCGCCTCGACTACTGCCTCTGGCAGCTCGTTCCAGACACTCACCACCCCCTGTGTGAAAAACTGCCCCTCTGGACACTTTTGTATCTCTCCCCTCTCACCCTAAATCTATGCCCTCTAGTTTTAGACTCCCCTACCTTTGGGAAAAGATATTGACTATCTAGCTGATCTGTGCCCCTCATTATTTTATAGACCTCTATAAGATCACCCCTCAGCCTCCTACACTCCAGAGAAAAAAGTCCCAGTCTATCCAGCCTCTCCTTATAACTCAAACCATCAAGTCCCGGTAGCATCCCAGTAAATCTTTTCTGCACTCTTTCCAGTTTAATAATATCCTTTCTATAATAGGGTGAGCAGAACCGTACACAGTATTCCAAGTGTGGCCTTACCAATGTCTTGTACAACTTCAACAAGACGTCCCAACTCCTGTATTCAATGTTCTGACCAATGGAACCAAGCATGCCGAATGCCTTCTTCACCACTCTGTCCACCTGTGACTCCACTTTCAAGGAGCTATGAACCTGTACCCCGAGATCTCTTCGTTCTGTAACTCTCCCCAACGCCCGACCATTAACTGAGTAAGTCCTGCCCTGGTTCAATCTACCAAAATGCATCACCTCGCATTTATCTAAATTAAACTCCATCTGCCATTCGTCAGCTCACTGGCCCAATTGATCAAGATCCCGTTGCAATCCGAGATAACCTTCTTCACTGTCCACTATGCCACCAATCTTGGTGTCATAGAACAGTACAGCACAGGCCCTTCGGCCCACGATGTTGGGCCGAACCTTTTCCGAAACCAAGATCAAGCTATCCCACTCCCTATCATCCTGGTGTGCTCCATGTGCCTATCCAATAACCGCTTGAAAGTTCCTAAAGTGTCTGACTCCACTATCACAGCTGGCAGTCCATTCCACACCCCAACCACTCTCTGAGTAAAGAACCCACCTCGTACATCCCTCCCATATCTCCCACCATGAACCTTCTGGTTATGCCCCCTAGTAACAGCTTCATCCACCCGAGGAAATAGTCTCTGAACGTCCACTCTATCTATCCCCCTCATCATCTTATAAACCTCTATTAAGTCGCCTCTCAACCGCCTCCGCTCTAAAGAGAAAAGCCCTAGCTCCCTCAACCTTTCCTCATCAGACCTACCCTCCAAACCAGGCAGCATCCTGGTAAATCTCCTCTGCACTCTTTCCAGCGCTTCCACATCCTTCTTATAGTGAGGTGACCAGAACTGCACACAATATTCCAAATGTGGTCTCACTAAGGTCCTGTACAGTTGCAGCATAACCCCACGGCTCTTAAACTCCAACCCCCTGTTAATAAAAGCTAACACACAAGAGGCCTTCTTCACGGCTCTATCCACTTGAGTGGCAACCTTCAGAGATCCGTGGACATGAACCCCAAGATCTCTCTGTTCCTCCACATTCATCAGAACTCTACCTTTGACCCTGTAATCCACATTTAAATTTGTCCTACCAAAATGAATCACCTCGCACTTATCAGGGTTAAACACCATCTGCCGTTTTTCGGCCCAGCTCTGCATCCTATCTATGTCTCTTTGCAGCCTACAACAGCCCTCCACCTCATCCACTACTCCACCAATCTTGGTGTCATCGGCAAATTTACTGATCCACCCTTCAGCCCCCTCCTCCAAGTCATTTATAAAAATCACAAAGAGCAGAGGACCCAACACTGATCCCTGTGGTACACCGCTGGTAACTAGTCTCCAGTGTGAAAATTTTCCATCCACCACCACCCTCTGTCTTCTACGAGATAGCCAGTTACTTATCCAATCGGCCAAATTTCCCTCTATCCCACACCTCCTTACCTTCTTCATGAGCCGACCATGGGGAACCTTATCAAACGGCTTCTAAAATCCATGTATATGACATCAACTGCTCTTCCTTCATCGACACACTTAGTTACCTCCTCAAAAAATTCTATCAAATTCGTGAGGCAAGACTTACCCTTCACAAATCCGTGTTGATTATCCCGGATTAAGCTGCATCTTTCTAAATGGTCGTAAATTCTATCCCTCGTCATCTGCAAACTTACTAACCATGCCTCCTATATTCTCATCCAAATCATGAAGATAAATGACAAATAACAGTGGGCCCAGCACTGATCCCCGAGGCACACCGCTGGTCACAGGCCTCCAGTTTGAAAAACAACCCTCTACAACCACCCTCTGGCTTCTTTCATCAAGCCAATTTTGCATCAATTTAGATATCTCACCCTGGATCCCGTGAGATTTAATCTTACGCAACAACCTACCATGCGGTACCTTGTCAAAGGCAACAAAGAACAAAGAATATTACAGCACAGGAACAGGCTCTTCGGCCCTCCAAGCCTGCACCGACCATGCTGCCCTGACTGAACTAAAACTCCCTACCCTTCCGGGGACAATATCCCTCTATTCCCATCCTATTCACGTATTTGTCAAGACGCCCCTTAAAACTCACTACCGTATCTGCTTCCACTCCCTCCCTCAGCAGCGAGTTCCAGGTACCCACTACTCTCTGTGTAAAAAATCTGCCTCGTACATCTCCTTTAAACCTTGCCCCTCGCACCTTAAACCTATGCACCCTAGTAATTGACTCTTCCACCCTGGGGAAAAAGCTTCTGACTATCCACTATCCATGCCCCTCATAATCTTGTAGACTTCTATCAGGTCGCCCCTCAACCTCCTTCGTTCCAGTGAGAACAAACCAAGTTTCTCCAACCTCTCCTCATAGCTAATGCCCTCCATACCAGGCAACATCCTGGTAAATCTTTTCTGTAACCCTCTCCAAAGCCTCCACATCCTTCTGGGAGTGCGGTGACCAGAATTGAACACTATATTCCAAGTGCGGCCTAACTAAGGTTCTATAAAGCTGCAACGTGACTTGCCAATTTCTAAACTCAATACCCCGGCCGATGAAGGCAAGCATGCCGTATGCCTTCTTGACTACCTTCTCCACCTGCGTTGCCACTTTCAGTGACCTGTGTACCTGTACACCCAGATCCCTCTGCCTATCAATACTCTTAAGGGTTCTGCCATTTACTGTATATTTCCGATCTGTATTCGACCTACCAAAATGCATTACCTCACAAGGCCTGGCTAAAGTCCATGTAGACAACATCAACTGCACTGCCCTCATCTCCCTTCTTGGTTCCCCCTTCAAAGAACTCAATAAAATTTGAGACACATGATATTCCACTCACAAAGCCATGCTGACTGTCCCTAATCAGTCCCTGCGTCTCTAAATGCCTCTCGATCCTGTCTCTCAAAATACCTTCCAACAACTTACCCACCACAGATGTGAGGCTCACCGGCCTGTAGTTCCCAGGCTCTTCCCCGCGGCCCTTTTTAAACAAAGTGTGAGGGGAGACGGTGGGAGTGGGGGCTCCCCCTGGGCTGGGGGTGAGTTGCAAGTGACCAGCCTGGGTGGAGGGGAGGGTTGTGAGACAGCGATTCCCCCAGGCGGAGGGCAAATTCCTGACGGGATTGGGGCGAGTTGGGGTGGGAGGGGAGGCTGGAACAGAGATCCCTGGTCGGGCGGGTGCTGGGGAAAGGGACAAGTTGACAGAGGTTCCCCTGGAGCAGGGGGTGGGGGGGGGGGAAGAGACGACACATCCCAGTGACACGGGGGTTGCTGAGGATGGAGGAAGGGTTCACGGGGAGTCCCGGTGTGTGCGTGCTGGGGGCAGGGAGGGGGAGGCTCAGGATTGAGGGGCCGGGGGGGAGGGGGACAGCGGGCGGACGCGCGCTGCTTTTACGTACATTGTTAATTTTGACTGTGAACTCCTTCTCGCGAACATGCTTCTTCACCTTGGTGAACTGGGACGAGGCCAGGTCCTCGTCGATGGTCAGGCTCCCGGGGGTCGGGACTGGGGAGTCCCCAGGACTGCCCATCAGTGAGGGGGGGCACGGGGCGTCCCCCACAACCACGGCGGACTCGCACGGAGCGCGCCCCGGAGTCGGCCAGCTGCCGGTCAGCACCGTCTGGCACAGAATGTCCAGCCGATTGATGAGGACACGGTCCTGTGGAGGAAGAAAGTATCGTCAGAGAGAGGTAGGCGGATAGTGCGGGGGTGGGGGGGGGGGGGGGGGGGAGAACGTAATGGTGGGTGATCGTGATACAGCGAGAGAGAGAGAGAGAGACAGCGAGAGAGAGAGAGAGAGAGAGACAGCGAGAGAGAGAGAGACAGCGAGAGAGAGAGAGAGAGAGACAGCGAGAGAGAGAGAGACAGAGAGCGAGAGCGAGAGACAGAGAGCAAGAGCGAGAGCGAGAGACAGAGAGCGAGAGCGAGAGAGCGAGAGAGCGAGAGAGCGAGAGAGCGAGAGAGCGAGAGCGAGAGAGCGAGAGCGAGAGAGAGCGAGAGATCGAGAGAGCGAGAGAGCGAGAGCGAGAGACAGAGAGCGAGAGCGAGAGACAGAGAGCGAGAGAGCGAGAGAGCGAGAGAGCGAGAGCGAGAGAGCGAGAGCGAGAGAGCGAGAGCGAGAGAGAGCGAGAGAGCGAGAGCGAGAGAGCGAGAGAGCGAGAGCGAGAGAGCGAGAGCGAGAGAGCGAGAGCGAGAGCGAGAGAGCGAGAGCGAGAGCGAGAGAGCGAGAGAGCGAGAGAGCGAGAGAGCGAGAGAGCGAGAGAGCGAGAGAGCGAGAGAGCGAGAGCGAGAGAGCGAGAGCGAGAGAGAGCGAGAGATCGAGAGAGCGAGAGAGCGAGAGCGAGAGACAGAGAGCGAGAGCGAGAGACAGAGAGCGAGAGAGCGAGAGAGCGAGAGAGCGAGAGCGAGAGAGCGAGAGCGAGAGAGCGAGAGCGAGAGAGAGCGAGAGAGCGAGAGCGAGAGAGCGAGAGAGCGAGAGCGAGAGAGCGAGAGCGAGAGAGCGAGAGCGAGAGAGCGAGAGCGAGAGCGAGAGAGCGAGAGAGCGAGAGAGCGAGAGAGCGAGAGAGCGAGAGCGAGAGAGCGAGAGCGAGAGAGCGAGAGCGAGAGAGCGAGAGCGAGAGAGCGAGAGCGAGAGAGCGAGAGCGAGAGACAGAGAGCGAGAGACAGAGAGCGAGAGCGAGAGACAGAGAGAGCGAGAGCGAGAGAGAGCGAGAGAGCGAGAGAGCGAGAGCGAGAGAGCGAGAGAGCGAGAGAGCGAGAGAGCGAGAGAGCGAGAGAGCGAGAGAGCGAGAGCGAGAGCGAGAGCGAGAGAGCGAGAGCGAGAGAGCGAGAGCGAGAGAGCGAGAGAGCGAGAGCGAGAGAGCGAGAGCGAGAGAGCGAGAGCGAGAGCGAGAGAGCGAGAGAGCGAGAGAGCGAGAGCGAGAGAGCGAGAGCGAGAGAGCGAGAGCGAGAGAGCGAGAGACAGAGAGCGAGAGACAGAGAGCGAGAGACAGAGAGCGAGAGACAGAGAGCGAGAGACAGAGAGCGAGAGCGAGAGAGCGAGAGACAGAGAGCGAGAGCGAGAGAGCGAGAGACAGAGAGCGAGAGAGCGAGAGCGAGAGAGCGAGAGACAGAGAGCGAGAGACAGAGAGCGAGAGCGAGAGAGCGAGAGACAGAGAGCGAGAGACAGAGAGCGAGAGACAGAGAGCGAGAGACAGAGAGCGAGAGCGAGAGACAGAGAGCGAGAGCGAGAGACAGAGAGCGAGAGCGAGAGAGCGAGAGACAGAGAGCGAGAGACAGAGAGCGAGAGACAGAGAGCGAGAGCGAGAGACAGAGAGCGAGAGCGAGAGACAGAGAGCGAGAGCGAGAGCGAGAGAGCGAGAGACAGAGAGCGAGAGCGAGAGAGCGAGAGACAGAGAGCGAGAGACAGAGAGCGAGAGACAGAGAGCGAGAGACAGAGAGCGAGAGACAGAGAGCGAGAGACAGAGAGCGAGAGACAGAGAGCGAGAGACAGAGAGCGAGAGCGAGAGACAGAGAGCGAGAGCGAGAGACAGAGAGCGAGAGCGAGAGACAGAGAGCGAGAGCGAGAGACAGAGAGCGAGAGCGAGAGACAGAGAGCGAGAGCGAGAGCGAGAGCGAGAGACAGAGAGCGAGAGCGAGAGACAGAGAGCGAGAGCGAGAGCGAGAGACAGAGACAGAGAGCGAGAGCGAGAGCGAGAGACAGAGAGCGAGAGCGAGAGACAGAGAGCGAGAGCGAGAGCGAGAGCGAGAGACAGAGAGCGAGAGCGAGAGACAGAGAGCGAGAGACAGAGAGCGAGAGACAGAGAGCGAGAGCGAGAGACAGAGAGCGAGAGCGAGAGACAGAGAGCGAGAGCGAGAGACAGAGAGCGAGAGCGAGAGACAGAGAGCGAGAGCGAGAGACAGAGAGCGAGAGCGAGAGACAGAGAGCGAGAGCGAGAGCGAGAGCGAGAGCCAGAGCCAGAGAGCGAGAGCGAGAGCCAGAGAGCGAGAGCGAGAGCCAGAGAGCGAGAGCCAGAGAGCGAGAGCCAGAGAGCGAGAGCGAGAGCCAGAGAGCGAGAGCGAGAGCCAGAGAGCGAGAGCGAGAGCCAGAGAGCGAGAGCGAGAGCCAGAGAGCGAGAGCGAGAGCCAGAGAGCGAGAGCCAGAGAGCGAGAGCGAGAGCCAGAGAGCGAGAGCGAGAGCGAGAGCCAGAGAGCGAGAGCGAGAGCCAGAGAGCGAGAGCCAGAGAGCGAGAGCCAGAGAGCGAGAGCGAGAGCCAGAGAGCGAGAGCCAGAGAGCGAGAGCGAGAGCGAGAGCCAGAGAGCGAGAGCGAGAGCCAGAGAGCGAGAGCGAGAGCCAGAGAGCGAGAGCCAGAGAGCGAGAGCGAGAGCCAGAGAGCGAGAGCGAGAGCGAGAGCCAGAGAGCGAGAGCCAGAGAGAGAGCCAGAGAGCGAGAGCGAGAGCCAGAGAGCGAGAGCGAGAGCCAGAGAGCGAGAGCGAGAGCCAGAGAGCGAGAGCGAGAGCCAGAGCGAGAGCCAGAGAGCGAGAGCGAGAGCCAGAGAGCGAGAGCGAGAGCGAGAGCCAGAGAGCGAGAGCGAGAGCCAGAGAGCGAGAGCGAGAGCCAGAGAGCGAGAGCGAGAGCCAGAGAGCGAGAGCGAGAGCCAGAGAGCGAGAGCGAGAGCCAGAGAGCGAGAGCGAGAGCCAGAGAGCGAGAGCGAGAGCCAGAGAGCGAGAGCCAGAGAGCGAGAGCGAGAGCCAGAGAGCGAGAGCCAGAGGCGAGAGACAGAGAGCGAGAGCGAGAGCGAGAGACAGAGAGCGAGAGCGAGAGACAGAGAGCGAGAGCGAGAGACAGAGAGCGAGAGACAGAGAGCGAGAGCGAGAGACAGAGAGCGAGAGCGAGAGACAGAGAGCGAGAGCGAGAGACAGAGAGCGAGAGCGAGAGACAGAGAGCGAGAGCGAGAGACAGAGAGCGAGAGCGAGAGACAGAGAGCGAGAGCGAGAGCGAGAGCCAGAGAGCGAGAGCGAGAGCCAGAGAGCGAGAGCGAGAGCCAGAGAGCGAGAGCCAGAGAGCGAGAGCGAGAGCCAGAGAGCGAGAGCGAGAGCCAGAGAGCGAGAGCGAGAGCCAGAGAGCGAGAGCGAGAGCCAGAGAGCGAGAGCCAGAGAGAGAGCCAGAGAGCGAGAGCGAGAGCGAGAGCGAGAGCCAGAGCGAGAGCCAGAGAGCGAGAGCGAGAGCGAGAGCCAGAGAGCGAGAGCGAGAGCCAGAGAGCGAGAGCGAGAGCCAGAGAGCGAGAGCGAGAGCGAGAGCCAGAGAGCGAGAGCGAGAGCCAGAGAGCGAGAGCGAGAGCCAGAGAGCGAGAGCCAGAGAGCGAGAGCGAGAGCGAGAGCCAGAGAGCGAGAGCGAGAGCCAGAGAGCGAGAGCGAGAGCCAGAGAGCGAGAGCGAGAGCGAGAGCCAGAGAGCGAGAGCGAGAGACAGAGAGCGAGAGCGAGAGCCAGAGAGCGAGAGCGAGAGCCAGAGAGCGAGAGCCAGAGAGCGAGAGCGAGAGACAGAGAGCGAGAGCGAGAGACAGAGAGCGAGAGCCAGAGAGCGAGAGCGAGAGCCAGAGAGCGAGAGCGAGAGCCAGAGAGCGAGAGCCAGAGAGCGAGAGCGAGAGCGAGAGCCAGAGAGCGAGAGCGAGAGCCAGAGAGCGAGAGCGAGAGCCAGAGAGCGAGAGCGAGAGCCAGAGAGCGAGAGCGAGAGCCAGAGAGCGAGAGCGAGAGCCAGAGAGCGAGAGCGAGAGCCAGAGAGAGAGCCAGAGAGCGAGAGCGAGAGCCAGAGAGCGAGAGCGAGAGCCAGAGAGCGAGAGCGAGAGCCAGAGAGCGAGAGCGAGAGCCAGAGAGCGAGAGCGAGAGCCAGAGAGAGAGCCAGAGAGCGAGAGCGAGAGCCAGAGAGCGAGAGCGAGAGCCAGAGAGCGAGAGCCAGAGCGAGAGCCAGAGAGCGAGAGCGAGAGCCAGAGAGCGAGAGCGAGAGCCAGAGAGCAAGAGCCAGAGAGCGAGAGCGAGAGCCAGAGAGCGAGAGCGAGAGCCAGAGAGCGAGAGCGAGAGCCAGAGAGCGAGAGCGAGAGCCAGAGAGCGAGAGCGAGAGCCAGAGAGAGAGCCAGAGAGCGAGAGCGAGAGCCAGAGAGCGAGAGCGAGAGCCAGAGAGCGAGAGCCAGAGAGCGAGAGCCAGAGAGAGAGCCAGAGAGCGAGAGCGAGAGCCAGAGAGCGAGAGCGAGAGCCAGAGAGCGAGAGCCAGAGAGCGAGAGCCAGAGAGCGAGAGCGAGAGCCAGAGAGCGAGAGCGAGAGCCAGAGAGCGAGAGCGAGAGCCAGAGCGAGAGCCAGAGAGCGAGAGCGAGAGCCAGAGAGCGAGAGCGAGAGCCAGAGAGCGAGAGCGAGAGCCAGACAGCGAGAGCGAGAGGCCAGACAGCGAGAGCGAGAGACAGAGAGCGAGAGCGAGAGACAGAGAGCGAGAGCGAGAGACAGAGAGCGAGAGCGAGAGACAGAGAGCGAGAGCGAGAGCCAGAGAGCGAGAGCGAGAGCCAGAGAGCGAGAGCGAGAGCCAGAGAGCGAGAGCCAGAGAGCGAGAGCGAGAGCGAGAGCCAGAGAGCGAGAGCGAGAGCCAGAGAGCGAGAGCCAGAGAGCGAGAGCGAGAGCCAGAGAGCGAGAGCGAGAGCCAGAGAGAGAGCCAGAGAGCGAGAGCGAGAGCCAGAGAGCGAGAGCGAGAGCCAGAGAGCGAGAGCGAGAGCCAGAGAGCGAGAGCGAGAGCCAGAGAGCGAGAGCCAGAGAGCGAGAGCGAGAGCCAGAGAGCGAGAGCGAGAGCCAGAGAGCGAGAGCCAGAGAGCGAGAGCGAGAGCCAGAGAGCGAGAGCGAGAGCCAGAGCGAGAGCCAGAGAGCGAGAGCCAGAGAGCGAGAGCGAGAGCCAGAGAGAGAGCCAGAGAGCGAGAGCGAGAGCCAGAGGCGAGAGCCGAGAGCGAGAGCGAGAGCCAGAGAGCGAGAGCGAGAGCCAGAGAGAGAGCCAGAGAGCGAGAGCGAGAGCCAGAGAGCGAGAGCGAGAGCCAGAGAGCGAGAGCCAGAGAGCGAGAGCGAGAGCCAGAGAGCGAGAGCGAGAGCCAGAGAGCGAGAGCGAGAGCCAGAGAGCGAGAGCCAGAGAGAGAGCGAGAGCCAGAGAGCGAGAGCGAGAGCGAGAGCCAGAGAGCGAGAGCCAGAGAGCGAGAGCGAGAGCCAGAGAGCGAGAGCCAGAGAGGAGAGCCAGAGAGCGAGAGCGAGAGCCAGAGAGCGAGAGCGAGAGCCAGAGAGCGAGAGCCAGAGAGCGAGAGCGAGAGCCAGAGAGCGAGAGCGAGAGCCAGAGAGCGAGAGCGAGAGCCAGAGAGCGAGAGCGAGAGCCAGAGAGCGAGAGCCAGAGAGCGAGAGCAAGAGCAGAGCCAGAGAGCGAGAGCGAGAGCCAGAGAGCGAGAGCCAGAGAGCGAGAGAGCGAGAGCCAGAGAGAGCGAGAGCCGAGAGCGAGAGCCAGAGAGCGAGAGCCAGAGAGCGAGAGCCAGAGAGCGAGAGCGAGAGCCAGAGAGCGAGAGCGAGAGCCAGAGAGCGAGAGCGAGAGCCAGAGAGCGAGAGCGAGAGCCAGAGAGCGAGAGCGAGAGCCAGAGAGCGAGAGCGAGAGCCAGAGAGCGAGAGCGAGAGCGAGAGCCAGAGAGCGAGAGCCAGAGAGCGAAGAGCCAGAGAGCGAGAGCGAGAGCCAGAGAGCGAGAGCGAGAGCCAGAGAGCGAGAGCGAGAGGAGCCAGAGAGCGAGAGCGAGAGCCAGAGAGCGAGAGCGAGAGCCAGAGAGCGAGAGCGAGAGCCAGAGAGCGAGAGCGAGAGCCAGAGAGCGAGAGCGAGAGCCAGAGAGCGAGAGCGAGAGCCAGAGAGCGAGAGCGAAGAGCGAAGCCAGAGAGCGAGAGCGAGAGCCAGAGAGCGAGAGCGAGAGCCAGAGAGCGAGAGCCGAGAGAGCCAGAGAGCGAGAGCGAGAGCGAGAGCCAGAGAGCGAGAGCGAGAGCCAGAGAGCGAGAGCCAGAGAGCGAGAGCGAGAGCGAGAGCCAGAGAGCGAGAGCGAGAGCCAGAGAGCGAGAGCGAGAGCCAGAGAGCGAGAGCGAGAGCCAGAGAGCGAGAGCGAGAGCCAGAGAGCGAGAGCGAGAGAGCGAGAGCGAGAGCCAGAGAGCGAGAGCGAGAGCCAGAGAGCGAGAGCGAGAGCCAGAGAGCGAGAGCGAGAGCCAGAGAGAGCGAGAGCCAGAGAGCGAGAGCGAGAGCCAGAGAGCGGAGAGCCAGAGAGCGAGAGCGAGAGAGCGAGAGCGAGAGCCAGAGAGCGAGAGCGAGAGCCAGAGAGCGAGAGCGAGAGCGAGAGCGAGAGCCAGAGAGCGAGAGCGAGAGCGAGAGCGAGAGCGAGAGCCAGAGAGCGAGAGCGAGAGCCAGAGAGCGAGAGCGAGAGCAGAGAGCGAGAGCGAGAGCCAGAGCAGCGAGAGCGAGAGCAGAGAGCGAGAGCGGAGAGGCAGAGAGCGAGAGCGAGAGGCAGACAGCGAGAGCGAGAGCCAGACAGCGAGACAGCAGAGAGCAGACAGCGAGAGCGAGAGCCAGAGAGCGAGAGCGAGAGGCAGACAGCGAGAGCGAGAGGCAGACAGCGAGAGCGAGAGGCAGACAGCGAGAGCGAGAGGCAGACAGCGAGAGCGAGAGGCCAGACAGCAGATAGCATCATCGAGAGGCCAGACAGCGAGAGCGAGAGGCCAGACAGCGAGAGCGAGAGGCAGACAGCGAGAGCGAGAGGCAGGACAGCGAGAGCGAGAGGCAGACAGCGAGAGCGAGAGGCCAGACAGCG